>NC_080163.1:145188753-145488753 GCF_950295315.1 Erinaceus europaeus | reverse complement strand
ACTGCCTGCAATCAAAACAGAAAATCTAAGATATCAGCACTAAAAAACTAGTGAAAGATCTTGTTTCACTGGCCTATATATGAAATTATTGTTATACTTTTATTTGTATTTCTATGGCCTTTAATACTATTGATTAATTTTGTAACCAACAAAATCAAGACAAAACTAATCTCTCATCGTGACACACTTTCATACTCTCATTAAATCACCACTTCTTTTACCTAACATCCTCTAAACCACTCACAATTTGCTTTATTCCGTGTTCTTCAAAGAAACAGAAGCAGTAAGAATGTGTGTGTGCACTCAGTCACATTAGAGAAACCCCAACCACACAGGTTAAGTTAACTGACTGAAAAAGTCCAGTAACTAAAATTCTATTTTCATCTAGAATCACTCACTAGTATACCCAGAAACAAGGTTGAATATGAGAGCTGGTTTGTAATGTTAAGCTGGCATAAAGTTAATTATCTCTGTTGCTCAATTATCTTGAAAGTGATATATTCATTAATATTATATGTACACATTTGAGACTGGTCACTTTTACTTAACATTATATCCTTAAAAGTCATCAAAGTAATCATGTGTACTAATAATGTGTTCATTTTAACTGCTGTGAATTGTTCCCATAATTTAATTGAATCAGTATATAAATCTCAATCTGTGATTGATTTTGGTCTTTGAAAAGCTTGTAAAATATTTGCATTGTTATTTTTTTTTAGTCATACTATTAACCTGTCACTTCTCTTGACTAGGACACAGCATATACTTGAACAAGTGGTAAAAAATAATTAAAAATTTGATTGGCATTGATCTCAGCTGCATAGAAAAGTACGATTTCCAGCTTTATGCTTATCATACTTCAGTGTCTGCTAGCTTAACACCTCCTATAATTGACATATATCAGTGTCAAATGCATTGGGACATTTCTCTATTTATGCCTTCCTGCTTTTCTTTCCTCTTTCCTATTACCAAGATAGGTTACTTGACAAATGGATTCAAAATGAAAGAAAATCCTCACTAAACTGGTAACCAACTAGGTTATTTCCTTTCTTTAGAAAATGTTTTCCGTTGGGCTTTGGTACACCCAATAAAACATACACATTACTATGTGTGAGAATTCAGGTGTAAATTCCAAGTTCCTTACCTTCATGATGGAAGCTTCAGGAATGGCAAAGGAGTACTACAGGTGTTTCTCTCTCGCTCACCCTCTGTATATCTCTCTGTCTGAATCAGGGAAAAAAAGGTGTGAGAGAGAAACAAAAAGGTCAATAGGAGCAGTATAGTGTGATATTGGCATCTAGTTGTATTAATAACCCTGGTGGTGATAAGAAAGAGGGGGGGGGAGAGGGATGAATCTAGAAAGAGAGGGATGTTAGAGGAGAGAAGAGCTCAGATTTTTTTCTTGTTAAAATTACCTTAAAAAACAAAATCCCTAGAAGTTTTGGTTAAGCAGATATGAAATGATAATGCCCTGGAATATGAATTTTAATATTCTGTTAAAAAACTGACATGTTTTAAGAAAGATAGGTAGTGTTTGAGAATACAAATAATAACAAAGTGTCGATTAATAAAGACAAACATAACAATTAATTACCTTTATACTAATTCCTTTAAAACTTTAATCAAAGAGTTATTTGGGAGTGCTTAAAGAATTGTTTCCAGGGGCCAGGTGGTGGTTCACCTGGCTGAGCGCATGTGTTACAATGAGAGAACCTATAAATTTAAAAATGTTGAAGTCATCCCAAGCATTTTCTGACTACTGCAGAATTAAACTAACATTCAACACTAAATTGAATGTTAAAGGAAGTAGAAAAATATAGAGACTCAACAGCACTGAATAGACTGTGCTAGGGCACAGTTGTTTGAACTTTCAATTCTTTACTATTAATTTTGATCATCTTTCTATATGCTAATTTGCTTTTTTAAACATTCCTATGTGTACAATTCTTTGATAAATATTCCTCAAACATTCTCTCTATTAAGAGGCATTTTTTTTTCTAGGAAACAAAATTTTAACTCATACTTACATGACTGCAAACAATGAAAAAATCAATTGAACAGAAAGACATATTTTCAGTATAAATTTCCTTAAGGTTAAACACAAGGTTTAAATGTTGAATTTACTTTTCTTTAAAGTTTAGTTAGCCTTTATGCTGCTTGAGTATTGTTCAAACTCTCACAGACTTGTGTGGAAATTGAGAGTGGAAAATAAATGGTGTTGTTAGTAAAGCTGAAAACTCTGTGGTATTTAATTATGCAGCAACCAAAAATAATAAATTATATTATAATAATAATTTTTTTATCTTATAGGACTTTGAACCCTGATGCTGCTGTTTAACTTTGTAATAATAGTGAAAATTCAAGCATAGAAAATATACAGACGAGTAGGTACAACAATAGACAATAAGGGATTGGCAAGATAGCTCATCATGATAATGCACCTGCCTTATGATATGCAGGACCCAGGTTTGAATCTGCCTCCCACAATACTGAAGGAAGGTTTGGTGCTGTGGTGTATCTTCCTCCCCCTCGCTTCTCCTCTCCCTGGCCCTGGCCCTCTCCCTCTTTCTCTCCCCCTCTCTCCTGTCTCCCTTCCTCTATCTGAAAATGTACACTGGAATAGTGAAGCCCCAATGATGGCAGAAAGTAAAATGGCCAATAAAACTTCTCTTAAAAAATAAATAGGTGTATTTTCTATGGCTCACTCTGTTTCTATACAAAAAGTCAGCCCAGAACAGTGAAGTCCTAAAAACAAAAATATCTATATCACAGTACACCATTTTCAACCTCCTAAATCTGTAAATTATAAAGTTAAAGCTATTAAGTAAAATTATTTTAACTACACAAAAAGGAACACAATTGTATGACATTAGCAAAGATATTAATTGTTAAACTTACATTTGAAGATACCTCTGCTTAAGATTTTTATCATGGATACTGAAATGAAATAAATTGGAATAGAAGCTGTAGGATGATTTATCTGATAACTTCTGCTAGGTATAAGGAGATCAGGAGGATGACAGAGATGAAATAAATCAATTTTACATAAGTGTAAGCAATGGATGTGTGTAAGAAGGTAAGGAACAATGCAAGGTAGTGGTATACTAGGTAGAACACACATATTACCATGCAGAAGGATCTGGGTCCAAATCACAGTTACTATCTGCAAAAAAAAAAAAAAAAAAAAAAAAAAGCTTCATTAGCAATGATACATTAGTGCTAAAGGCATCTCTCCTTCTGTCTGTCTCTTCTCTCTCTCTTTGTATCCTTTATCAAAATCCATATACAGTGTTTTTTTCTGGAAAATGGCAGACTGAGAAGCTGCTAGTGGCTTGAGCTCCAACCACATTGACTGGAAAGGGTAGGATTTTCTGCCTTTAGTAGGCCAGTCAATAAGGGGTCCTAGTGGTGACACCAAGGAGGTGACTATAACTTAATTTGGGTTAAAAAATAGAGTAAAAAGAAAGGGAAAAAATTTTTTTCTTTTAAATTATTATTCCCAAAGCACACACTCTCCCTCCTTCCCCTCCCCATAAGCAGTCCCTGAGGACCAGAGATCTGCTCCTAGCAGTCTCCCCTGCTGAGCTTCTTTCTTTACCAAGATTACTGTCCCACCAGGGGGTGTCATTCATTCTAAGTCTATTCCCTTCTGAAACTTTTGGCCTTTTTTCTAAGTAGCCAACCAGCTGCCTCTGCTCAGGGGGCCTGAGGCAATCTGGAGCCATGCAAACTGAAGACAGGACAGATTTTTTACTCTGTTCTATTTTATTATTAATACAAGATAAACACGTACCTCTTTCCCCCCTCCTTCAGGTTGATCAGAATTAACTGAGTTCTTGCTAGGGGACCGGGTGTCTTATTCACTGCTAAAATAACTTGTTTCACTTTTCCTTCCAACCCTACCCATTCCCTTCCCCCCGATAGCTAATTAAATAATAAATAAATAAATAAATAACTTCCTTTCAGTGCTCTTTTATTACTGTTCTTTTTCTTATCTTTATCTTTTTTCTCTCTCTCTTTCTTTTTTCTTCTTTTTCTCATTCTTGTCATCTTTCCTTCCTCCTTCAGCTTTCTGAATTCACTGATACACATTTGGGAATTATTTTGGGGAAGAAATCTGACTCAGAGTGGACTCTCTCTGTGTGTATCTCTGCTCAACTTCCCTTTCTCCTTTAGCTACCCCTAGAATATACAGTGGATAGTAGATTTGCATAACTGTCTATTCCTGCTATTCTTGTCTAGGCCTGAGGGTTTTGTTTTTTTTTTCCTTTCTTAACAATCAGCTTCCTCTGCTCAGGAGGCTTGAGGCAATCTGGGATAGGTTTTTTACCCTGCTATATTTTATTATTAATATAAAGGCATATCTCTCCCCCCCCTCCTTTAGGTTGACCAGAATTAACTCTTAGGGTATCTTTCATTGCTAGGGTAGGGGGCATCTTATCTATTGCAAGAGGAACTTATCTCGTTACTCCTACCTCCTCTACAGACTCTCCCCTTTTTCCTCCTCCTAGCTATTTAAAATAAATAAATAAATAAAATAAAAGTAATCAACTAAAAATACTTTCCTTTCATTGCTCTTTAATTACAGCTCTTTTTCTTATCTTTTCTCTTTTTTCTCTCTTGTTTCTCTTTTTTTTTATCTTGTCATACATTTCTTCCTTCACTCTTCTTTGTCTTTCTGAATTTGTGAATTATTTTGGGGAAGAAATCTGACTCAGAGTGGACTCTCTATGTGTGCATCTCTGCTCGACTTCCCTTTCTCTTCTTGCTACCCCTCAAATATACAGTAGATAGTAGATTTGCATAACTGTCTATTCTTGCTATCCCTTCTTTCTTTTCTCTTTCTTTTCACTTGGACTTGGCTGCTATTTTTTCACGGACTGGAGACATTGTTTGGCTATCCGGTAGTGATTAAACTGCTCAATACTTGCTTCAGTTGCTATTGTAATTCCTGAGGTTGGTGACTGCATTTGTCATAAAGATATTTAGTACAGTGTTTCTTGTACTCAAGACACAACAACTGAGGAACAACAGAACATAAAAATAAGAAACACATAAATAAAAAAAATGATTAGATCAAAAACAAATAAAACTGCTACTCCAATGAATGAAAACAAAAGTCCAGAAGAAACTACAAATCAGCCAGAAGTAACCATATATAAGAAAAGTATGCAAGCAATAATAAACTTATTAATCACAGAAATGAAAAAAAATTGGAGGAAGGGAATGGAAGTATTAGGGAAACAACAGCTGAGACCCCCAAGGAAAATACTGATTATCTTGAGGCAACTAGAGAACTGAAAGCTGAAATAGCTGAACTGAGGAAAGAAGCTGAGGGAAGGGAAAGCAGACTAACAGAAGCAGAAAACAGAATTAGTCAGACAGAGGATGAGTTAGAGAAAACTAAGAAAGATGTGAAAGAGCTCAAAAAGAGATTGAGAGACACTGAAAACAACAACAGAGACATATGGGATGATCTTAGAAGAAGTAACATTCATATAATTGACCTGCCAGAGGAAGAAAGAGAGGAAGGGGAAGGAAACATTCTAGAGGAAATAATAGAAGAAAACTTCCCAGACCTAAGTAACAGAAAGGACATCAAGATTCAAGAGGCCCAGAGAGTTCCAAACAGAATCACCCCAGACCTGAATTCACCAAGACATATCATAGTCACAATGAGAAGGAGTAAGGATAAAGTGTTGGTATGTTTCATAATGGTTTGCTCCCCTTCCCACCGACCTCTGAGAGTATTGGTTTGGCCCTTGCTAGTTTCATGCCCCACTTTATCCCCGCCCCCAATGCTAAGGACATGCAGAGTCCCAGCAGCAGCGGCGGAGGGAGAATGATGGGGAAGCACATGGTGTGGTGATTTGCCCGTTCGTGAATAAAGATTAAACTGCAGCTTCTCAACCCAGCCATGTGCCCCCGAGTCTGTCTCTGTCTACTGCCTCGACGCTAGCCTGGCCTGATGGAGCCTCCAAACATTAACGACAAATGGCGCCCATGTGGACCTGACCTGCGCATCTCTCAGATAAGTGAAGACAATTTGGCTACCCATGTACTATGGCCTTCTCTTCTGCTTGTGAAGAGATCTCCAAAGGCCTATGCTCTTTCTTCATGAGACTGTTTCACTGTTTCTGGAACATTTATCTCTGGACCACTCTGTGGTTTCTGCCCAACACCAGCCAGCAGGAGCCCAAAGCCAGCCTGCATGAGCCGGCTTTCCGACGCGTGGCACGGGGCATTGGGCTTGGGCTCCCTCCACGCTGCTCGGCTGCTGGGCAGCAGACATGGTAGGGCCATGGTGGCCTATCCTGGCCACCACCCCAGGGCACCTCTGCCGGAGCCATCTGCATGGCTTGCCCGCCCGCCCTCGTGCTATGAAGTCTGGACAGATCCCGGACCACCTGGAGACCGCGGGTTCCCTGCTGAAACTGGGCCCCCTGGCCGAGATCTCCAGCTTGGGTCTGAAGGCAGACAAGCTAGAATATGCAGAGATTTATCCAGAGATCTCAACCTGCAACTCCTAGAAGTGAAGTTTCCCAAGAGGCCACCGCTGGACAACACACTCCCCGAACGGCTAAGACAGTACAGATCTGAATTCGTGTTTGAAATGACATGTCTTCATAACAAGTTTCTCTCCTTGTGTATTAAACACCATGTTTACATGTGTGTTTAAAGTTTGGTAAACAGTAACTTTAAGGTTAAAAATGTAACTTTAAGGCTAAATTCTTACCAGGCAAAGTTAAATGAAAAAGGTTTTCAACGTAATTCTCATAAAGATAAAATTAATTTACATTTAAAGTCTGAGGTAAAAATTAGTTAAAAATCAATATATTTTAACTAAGTTGGTCAAAAAAAAAACCTGCGCACACCTAGGGTGTGTCTTCAACTTGAATGGGTGCAACAAAAGGTTAAAAAGACGTTGTTGATATGTAAAAGTCTCAAATTCCTTCTCAATTAGAATTGTTAGGTTGCTATGGTTATGCTAATAATTCTCATGCCTGAGGCTTTTTTCTTTCTATGGTTCATGTTTGCCTTCTGCATGGCTGGCCCACCCGCCCTCATGCTATGAAGTCTGGGCAGATCCCGGACCCCCCAGAAACTGCAGGCTCCCTGCTGAAACTGGGCCCCCTGGCAGAGATCCTCAGCTCGGGTCTGAAGGCAGACAAGCTAGAATACGTAGAGATTCATGCAGAGATGGCAACCCACAATTCCTAGAAGTGGAGCTGTGCGGGAGGCCCCACCTCCATATGGTGACCCCCCAACAACAACTAAGACAGTACAGATCTAAATTCGTGTTTAAAATGACATGTCTTCTTCGTAACAAAGATTTCTCTCCTTGTGTATTAATGACCATGTTTATGTGTGTGTTTAAAAATCAATATATTTTAACTAAGTTGGTCAAAAAAAAAACACCTGCGCACACCTAGGGTGTGTCTCCATCTTGAATGGGTGTAACAAAAGGTTAAAAAGACATTGGTGATATGTAAAAGTCTTAAATTCCTTCTCAATTAGAAATGTTAGGCTGCTATTGTTATGCGAATAATTCTCATAACTGAGGCTTTTTTCTTTCTATGGTTCATGTTTGCCTTTCCACATTCTATTGTTGGAACTTTAAACAGCCTTAGAATTGTGCTGGAAGGGACTTCCAATTGTAATAGAGTTATAAATTGTGGTAAACTTCTAACCTGCTACAAGTTTTGTTTCATAGTAAGTAAATTACAGCTGTCAAGCCCTCTACAGAAAAGCTGAATTCTGATGGCTGACATTCCCCATTCAGACAGATGTGCAACAATTCACCCCCTGGCAATTCTTCAGTGTACATCTGCTTTGGACACTTCTATCGGACTCACTGGTACACCTTGGACACTTTGCACAAAACTAGCAGCTTCCCCTTATGCTGCTGGGTTTCTCAAAGACTGACTGCAGCCATGCCTTGGGACGCTAGGCTTCACCATCCCCCCATGATAGAAAATGCCTGTCAAGACAAGTAATGGCCCCCCAGAGGCAGGAAATGTTTTTTTTAAGCTGATAAAGTTTAACTCACAGAGGCAAAAAATGGCCCCCTCAGGCCTTCCCTTGGCAGCACACTGGTTCTTGTTACTTACATGTTTCTCCATGTTTGTGCCAGTTTCTTTTTTGAAAATGCCTGTACGATATAGGTTTCTGTTCACCCCACACCCCTGATACTGTGGTCATTTAGTTAAAAACAAAAGGGGGAATTGTTGGTATGTTTCATATTGGTTTACGGTGGAGGGAAAATGATGGGGAAGCACATGGTGTGGTGATTTGTCCATTCGTGAATAAAGATTAAACTGCAGCTTCTCAACCCAGCCGTGTGTCCCCGAGTCTGTCTCTGTCTACCGCTATGACACTAGCCCGGCCTGCTGGAGCCTCTGAACTTTAACAACAAGAAAGGATCCTAAAGGCTGCAAGAGAGAAACAAAAAGTCACATATAGGAGAAACCTATAAGATTATCTGCAGACTTCTCCACTCAAACTCTAAAAGCCAGAAGAGAATGGCAAGATATCTATAGAGCCCTGAATGAAAAAGGGTTTCAACCAAGGATAGTATATCCTGCTCGACTTTCATTCAAACTAGATGGAGGGATCAAAACCTTCTTAGACAAACAACAGTTAAAGGAGGCAACCATCACCAAACCAGCCCTGAAAGAGGTGCTAAAAGACCTCTTATAAACAAGAACATCACTATAATACTTGCAATATATCAGAGCAAGCAAAATTTTTTTTGAACAATGGCACTACAATACATTAAATCTATAATATCAATAAATGCCAATGACTTAAACTCACCCATCAAAAGGCACAGAGTGGGGGGATGGATCAGAAAACATAACCCAACCATATGCTGCTTGCAAGTCTCCCATCTGTCACAACAAGATAAACACGGACTTAAAGTGAAAGGATGGAAAACTATCATGCAGGCTAACGGACCACAAAAAAAGGCAGGAACAGCCATTCTCATCTCAGACACAATAGATTTTAAATTAAAGAAAGTAATAAAAGATAGACAAGGACATTACACAGTTATTAGAGGATCAATCAGTCAAGAATACATAACAATTATTAAGATCTATGCACCCAATGAGGGACCATCTAAATACATCAAGCACCTACTGAAAGAATTTCAAAAATACATCAATAGTAATACAATAATAGTGGGAGACTTCAATACCCCACTCTCACACTTAGACAGATTGGAAGGGAAGAAGTCAAGCTCTCACTATTTGCAGATGATATGATAGGATACATAGAAAAACCTAAAGAATCCAGCAGAAAATTACTGGAAGTTATTAGGCAATATAGCAAGGTACCAGGCTAAAAAATCAATGTACAAAAATCAGTGGCATTTCTTTATGCAAACACTAAATCTGAAGAAGAAGACATCCAGAAATCACTCCCATTTACTGTTTCAGCAAAATCAATAAAATTCCTAGGAATAAAGTTGGCCAAAGAAGCGAAAGACTTGTATACTGAAACTATGAGTCACTACTCAAGGAAATAGAAACTGATACCAAGAAATGGAAAACTATCCCATGCTCATAGGTTGGAAGAATAAATACCATCAAAATGAATATTCTCCCCAGAGCCATATACAGATTTAATGCAATACCCATCAAAGTTCCACCAAGCTTCTTTAAGAGAATAGAACAAACACTACAATCATTTATCTGGAACCTGAAAACACCTAGAATTGCAAAAACATCTTGAGGAAAAGAAACAGAAATGGAGGCATCACAATCCCAGACCTTAAACTATATTATGAAGCCATCATCATTAAAACAGCGTGGTCCTGGAACAAAAATAGGCACACAGACCAGTGGAACAGAATTGAAAGCAGAGAAACAAATCCCCACACCTATGAACATCTAATCTTTGATAAGGGGGCCCAAAGGATTAAATGGATGAAGGAGGCTCTCTTCAATAAATGGTGCTGGGAAAACTGGGTTAAAACATCCAGAAGAATGAAATTGAACCACTTTATCTCACCAGAAACAAAAATCAACTCCAAATGGGTCAAATACCTGGATGTTAGACTAGAAACAATCAAATACTTAGAGGAAAACATTGGTGAAACATTTTCCCACCCAAACCTCAAGGACATCTTTGATGAATCAAACCCAATTGCAAGGAAGCCTAAAGCAGAAACAAACCAATGGGACTACATCAAATTGAAAAGCTTCTGCACATCTAAAGAAACTATTAAACAGACAGAGAGACCCCTCACAGAATGGGAGAAGATCTTCACATGCCATACATCAGACAAGAAACTAATCACCAAATATATAAAGAGCTCAGCAAACTTAGCACCAAAAGAGCAAATGACCCCATCCAAAAATGGGCAGAGGATATGAACAAAACGTTCACCTCAGAGGAGATCCAAAAGGCTAACAAACATATGAAAAACTGCTCTATGTCACTGATTGTCAGACAAATGCAAATTAAGACATTAAGATGCCAACTCACTCCTGTAAGAATGGCATACATCAAAAAGGACAGCAGCAAAAAATGTTGCAGATGCTGTGGAGACAGAGGAACCCTTTTGCATTGCTGGTGGGAATTTAAATTGGTACAGCCTCTGTGGAGAGCAGTCTGAAAAACTCTCAGAAGGCTAGACATGGACCTTCTATATGATCCAGTAATTCCTCTCCTGGGATTATACCCCAAGGACTCCATAACACCCAACCAAAAAGAGGTGTGTACTCCAATGTTCATAGCAGCACAATTCATAATAGCTAAAACCTGGAAGCAACCCAGGTGCCCATCAACAGATGAGTGGCTGAGAAAGCTGTGGTGTATATACACAATGGAATACTATGCAGCTATCAAGAACAATGAACCCACCTTCTCTGACCCATCTTGGATAGAGCTAGAAGGAATTATGTTAAGTGAGCTAAGTCAGAAAGATAAAGATGAGTATGGGATGATCCCATTCATCAACAGAAGTTGAGTAAGAAGACCTGAAAGGGAAACTAAAAGCAGGACCTGACTAAATTGTAAGTGGGCACCAATGTAAAAACCCTGTGGTGAGGGTTAGACATGCAGCTTCCTGGGCCAGTTGGGGGGTGGGAGTGTTTGTGAGGGATGGGTCACAATCTTTTGGTGGTGGGATGGTGTTTATGTACACTCCAAGTAAAGTGTTGTCATATAAATCACTAGTTATTTAATATGAGAAGGGGAAAATTAATTGTATGTCTCGAAGTTTTTAAAACACAGACTGAGTCTTTTTAATATATAGGCTGTGTATTTGATATGTGGACTCTCTCAAAAGCCTAGACCAAGTAGATCAGAAGCACAGCTATATACAAGATACTGGGTACTGTACAGGAAACCCTAACAAAAGGACTTTTCAAAGTTAACCCAATTACCAAATAATATGATGATAACATTAAATATCCATTGTCTTTTTGAACCCTTCTTCTTCTAGCGTTTGCCCTTCTTCCGTAGCCAGTCAACAGCGTCAGGTTGAAAGCTGTCAGGAGCTGCTTGTTGCTGGCTTTGAAAGTGACTGGGATCCATGTGGATTCAGTCGGCTAGGAAGGATCGTCAGTTTCCCCAATGAATGGGTACTCACAGGATGCACCACGAGAAGGTCGATCCAATACATCCCATGACAGCAGGAACCTCCCTCACATATCCACTATTGAGTCTCTACTTCCCCTTGAACCTTTGGATAGGGCCCAATTTCCCATATGCCTCTCCCAATCCATATCAAATAATATTGCATCTGCCAATCACAACCTAATGAACACAACGATTGCCACCTGAACATGCTTCAGCTCAGACTGTGTCCAGAGACTTCACGTGTGGAATGACAACCCTTCAGCTTCATTACTCAGGTGAGACCTTTCCTTCATAGTATTCTCTAATTCCATCACAGGTGGTTCACTTCTAACAAAGTCCCAAAACCTAGATATACACCAGTTTCTGTGAGATAAAGCATATGTTCACACGTATCCATAAACTACTGCAAAATATATACCTGAAAGCAGTACACTAAAGTTTGCAGTGAGTACCCCCCTAACACTTCCTCTCCACCATTCCAAGCTTTGGGTCCATGATTGCTCAACAATTTGTTTGGCTTTGTATGTTAACTCTCTTTTCAGTCACCAGGTTCCAGATGCCATCAGGATGCCAGCCAGGCTTCCCTGGACTGAAGTCCCCACCAATATGTCCTGGAGCTACACTTTCCCAGAGACCCACCCTACTAGGGAAAGAGAGAGGCAGGCTGGGAGTATGGACCGACCAGTCAACGCCCAGGTTCAGCGGGGAAGCAATTACAGAAGCCAGACCTTCCATCTTCTGCAACCCACAAGAACCCTGGGTCCATGCTCCCAGAGGGGTAGAGAATGGGAAAGCTATCAGGGGAGAGGGTGGGATGTGGAGAATGGTTGGTGGGAATTGTGTGGAGTTGTACCCCTCCTACCCTATGGATTTGTTTATTTGTCCTTTCTTAAAAAAAAATCCATATCCATATCCATATCCATATATATTTATGCCACAGTACATGACTTAATGCTCATGATTCATCATCGAAGCATTCCTATTTAAAATAACTTATAAGCAGAAAGCCTTTCTGTGTGTTTACTTTGTGTAAATAATAGTTATAATTAATATTTGTAATATAACTGAGGAAATTAACATATTTTTCTATGAGAATGATGTCATAGTAGTTAATTTATTGTTTCCTATACATAGGAACTTTATATAACTTCCCTATAAATATAGGGAGGAGAATAACTATCCAAACCAGAAGACTTAATGTCTTCTTCCTAATAACTTACAAAACATTATGAGATGACAATAATTGCATCTCTAGCAGCATAGTAAAATTGTCTGAAATTGATCACTGCTAGATAATTCCTTCCTTGAATCTTCTTAGATAGTAATCTTTAATGCCATTTTTTTTGGTTTTTTGTTACCACTGGGGCTCCCTCCTTGCACTACAAATCCACTCCTCCTGGAGACAATTTTTCTCATTTTTGTTGCCCTTGTTGTTATTGTTTATGTTGCTATTGCTGCTGTTGTTGTTGAATAGGAAAGAGAAATCGAGAGAGGAGGGTAAGACGGGGAGAGAAAGACATACACCTGCAGACTTGCTTCACTACTTGTAAAGTGACCTCCTTGCAGGTGGGGATCACAGGCTTAACCCGCTGTACTATCTCCTGGCCCCCTTGATCAACTTTTTTGTTTGTTTGTTTTTCCATTGTTGTAATACCATTTTATAAAACTTTATTTATTAGAATGCTTGTTTATCCATCGAATAAACTCTTGTATGTAGCAAAACACCTAGCCCAGTCAGTAATAGACACACAGTGAACATTAAGTTCATGCAATCAGCTTCAAGTGAACTGAAGACAGTTTTATATCAAGTATGAGTTTAAAATAATAAAGCAAATTTCAGTGCTGTAGTGAATAACAGGCTATTTAAAGAGTAAAGTACTTTTTTAAAAAAGAAAATTCTGTATGGTATAAATGGCAGATCTATTATACTCAGTATTTTTTCATCATCATTATTCTTGCCTCCATTATCATTGTTGTTGCTCCTGAAGCATTCCCCTGCAGGTGGGGAATGTGGGCTTGAACCCAGGTCCTTGCACATGGTAACATATATGATTAAATAGGTGCACCAGTGCCTGCCCTCCTCACTCGCCATATTCTTCTTTTTATACAACTATATGTATATGTGCCGAACTTTGTCAAGGATTTCTGCACTGCCTTTGGAGAAGCAAACACAACTGATAGAAAATACTGATAATAATTCTAGTTACTGTATCTCAAGTGATGAAGTATCAATTCTTTGATCAAGTTCATATCTTTGGTCATAATATATTTTGTAAAGGAACTAGCTTAATTTACTAACTTGTAAATAGATAATAATATAATTCTAGTCATGAGAAAAATGTCTTAAGTGGCAGAAGCATTGGCAGGCCTGCTGTATGGCACAGCCCCAGCAGGTTAGGGCTAACTGCAAAGTGGGGAATCCTAAGACTAAACTGAAGCTATTTTTCCTTACACTGATAATCTGAAGATTTATTGGCTATTGAAAATACACAAATATTACCTGAGGATGATGGCGGAGGCAAATCAGTGCTGCTGTATGGCACAGCCCCAGCAGGCATGGGCTAACTGCAAAACAGGGATTCCTAAGACTAAACTGAAGTTATTTTTTATTACACTGATAATTTAAAGACCTATTGGCTATATTGGCTATGCACAAATAGTACCTGGGGACAATAAAAGGAGGTCCCTGGGGGAAGTACATTGTAACAACATTTATGGCAGTGAGTTTAACAAGACTAAAAATGGCCTAAGAGCTAAAGCTGCTGTACCCATTGGGAGGCTTTCAGAAAAAGAGCTATTTGTCACCATTACAGCTTCTCTATTAGCTGGACTTGGACCAAAACCCAGAACTATGGGTGGCTTGTAGCATGAGTGGCAGACTGTGATCCCCATCTAATTATAAAGAGGACTTATTGCTTACCCTCACCCACAAACCCCTGCTTCCACTTATAGGCATCCATGACGAATATAGAGGTTGTGTAGTTAAATAGCTAATGTTAGAATACATGGGTAGAAGTTAGTAAACTTCCATATAGCTAAAAGTTAGTGAACTTTCATATATGCAAAGGTTAATAAGAAGAGAGCCCCCATGGTGTGTGCTTACTTTACAGCAGAAGATTTATTTATGTGGACAGCTTACTATATTACAAACAACTTGATTTATAATGTAGTGAGATCCATCCAAGAATGGGTTAAGAAGAAAAGCTATTAGATTTAATTCCCAGAGAGATATGTTTATTCACACAGAAAGTCAGAACAGGGAGATGGTCAAAACACAGATGGTCATTTCAAGGGAACTTTCAAGGGAAAATTTAGACTACTCCTAACCAAGGAAACTTTCAAGGGCAGATTTAGGCTACCCCACACCCAGGAAACTTTCAAGGGGAGATCGGGATGCCCCAGACCTAGGGAACTTTCTAAGGAAAATATACTACTACTACTACTACTAATAATAATAATAATAATGTTATTTAAGGTTATTCTTGATGTTAATGAAAACAGTCATACATGACGTCAACTATATCTGGGCAAAAAATGTTTAAAATAAAGCTCTGCAGAGAGATGTCAGAGACACTTCTCTCCTGCACCTAAAGCAGCTGAAATGTCACTCATTCATCTTGCTGAGTCCCCCTTTCCTGAAGGGACCCTGAAGAACCTGCTGGGGTTGGCTCCCAGCATTTAAGATTTATATTTTGTACAAATATTCCAAACTGACTGCTTCTTCCATTCTTTCCTTCTATTCATTTTTTAATTTCCTTCTTTTTTTTTTTTTTGCCACAACAGCATAATTTAGGCTTCACACGTATACAATTCCATCTTTTCCACTGGCCTCTTTTTAAATTTTTTCCCAGATGCACTTTGAGTTAATAGAGATGGAAATAGAGGCAGAAAGAAGAGAGACACTACAGTACTGTTCAATTACTTGTGAAATTTTACCTTGTGAATATCATCATACATGGAGAGTTGGAGAACTGCCACAGACCTATATCTGTGGCCCTTCACTTTCTTCTTGATACACAGCTGGAATTATCACAAGACTAGAAGATAACTTAAGGGTACATTTGTAAATCATTCTGGGTCTGAAGGAATTATTTGCTCATTTTTTAGTTTATAGTACCTACCATAGTAACTTGAAGCAGAGGATATATATATATATATATATATATATATATATATATATATATAGAGAGAGAGAGAGAGAGAGAGACAGTATATTGAGAGAAGTGATTTGAAGAGGAAGTGCAGATACTTCCCTTAATAGAATCAATGAAGCAATATGTACTCACTTTTGGGTACATATTCTGGGACAATCAGAATTTACTAAGAAATAGAAAATAATAACTATTGAGGAATTTTATGAAACTATGTAACTGTAAGGAGGAAAGAATAAATAGCAGACAAGTAGGTTGTGGTAAGAAAAGCAAATTAAACACACATATACGGATGGGGGGGGGTTAGATCCATATGGTTATGCAAAATGACTCTCATGCCTGAGGCTCCAAAGTCCTAGGTTCAATCCCTAAGCCAGAGCTGAGCAGTGTTCTGGTAAAACAAACAAACAAGGAACAAAATGTGCATGCACAGACACATACACACATGAGCAGAAAAAAGAATTGAGAAGGTGAACAACAAAGAAGAAAGGGATAGAGCAAGTGGAAGAAAAATCAAAATGTATTCTAGTCTCACTTCCTTTTTTATATTATTAGTAAATCATCTGGAGATGGTGTATGAACCTTCCAGCAGGATGACAGAGGAGAAAATGGTTGTTTTTTATACACTTGATTTAACCATGTCTGCCCTGTAACTGGCAGTCGCTGCATTACACCGACAGCACCTGGAAAGGTTGCCTGTAGAACACCAAAATGGTGGTGGGAAAAATGACATGTGACACCAAGGGCAAGATCTGATCCTCGACAAATGAAATCTGTCAGCCATCTCCTCAAAGTCTGCCACCTTTTATATCCCTGCTTGGCTGAGCTAGCTTTATACACAGACTTATTGTTTTATTCAACTAGTTTGATTTTCCTTTTCATGACAACCCTCCCCTTGAGATCATCCATCTCTTTACAGTCTTGGAGAATGACTCTAACTGAAAGATATTTCAATGTAATTTATAACTCTGTACTGTGAACACAGATATGAGTTATTTCTTAGCTCTGGGGAGAACACTAATGGTCAGTCTTGAGTTGCCATTATTTTGAATAAAATTAATGTCAAAACATTTAAGGAATTTTGATGGACAAATTGAATAGAGATGAAAGAAGAAAAACAAAAACTCTAAGAAAAATGTCCAGAGTTTTTTAATAGAAAAAAATAAATTTTAGTTTACTATGTTTATTAGATAATTTTGTATTTACAAACTTCAGAAGCAGCTATAAGGAATGTGAAATAGTCTATGATTCAGTTATTGATAAATCCTGGAAAAATAGCATTCAGAGTTATGTCCTTTTAAAATGCAAGGAACCTTAGCATACACTGGAGAACCTCAAAAGCTAAGATTTAAATTCTCCTCAATTTTACCTATAGACTTGGACATTTCCAGCAGGCTTTTCTTTATTTGTAGATGTTAACTTTATATGGGTTTCTCCCCACTTTATATGAAATGTGAACACTTGAAGGCCAGGCAAGACTATCCTGAAGAACAAATTCTGTTACTTTCTGTGATTATTTCTAAGACCTTCTTTGAAGCTAAGGTAATTAAGAAATTATTTGGGTCCTGGTACATAATGATGGAAAAGGGCCTACGTTGGGAATGAAAGCATTCTCCAGATACCACATGCAGTTGAGAAATAATAGCCATGTATTAACAACGACTAACCCTGCCCCCAGACACACACACAATACAATGGGAAACAAAAGCCCCAAACCATTACAAAAATTATTGCATCTGAATCCCTAATGCCCACTCACCCCATCATCACCAGTGTTCATTAATGTTTGGTTAAAAAACAAAGATATGTAATCATGCAATTCAGTTTCCACACTTTTGTAGACTGAGCCACAAAGAGAATGTCTGGTTCTTCTGTACTAGACATGTATCCCCCATGTTTTCCAAAGGGCATGCTATTCTTTCCCTCCAATTCAGAAAATACTCAAAACTCAGTTCAACATCACCCCATTCCCTGCAAGCACATATAGGTGATCACAAAGATTTGTATTTTTGTCAGTATTCATACCCCTATTGAGTTTCAGTATTTGTTTTCACTAATGTTGATATTCATGAATTACTTAAAAGCAGAGATTTTTAAGTTTGAATCTTTTTAAAAGAAATTTATATTATAGAACATATAAATGACTACGTAATAAAAGTTAAGAATAAACATCAGCTGGGAAAAACAGTTCACTGGGTAGACACATGGTTTAAATACTTGAGGTGTCAAGTTCAATCCTTGGTACTGCATTAGCCAAAAAAGTACCACCTATCTATCTAGTGATCTATGAAATCAGTGAAATAAATATTCAAAACAAAGCATCTGGCAAAATAGCTCACTTGAGTAGTGTGCTGTTTTACAACATGTACCACTCACTACATTGAAGGAATCTTCAGTGTTGTAGTTTCTCTCTCCTTCCTTCTCTCCCTCTATACCATTTTATCTCTATATAAAAAAGTCAACTGAGGCTAGGTGGTGACATATCTGGTTGAGCGCACATGTTATAATGTGCAAGGACCAGATTTCAAGCCCCCAGTCCCCACCTGCAAGGGAAAGCTTTGTGAATGGTGAAGCAGGACTGCAGGTGTCTGTCTCTTTTCCTCTCTACATTCCCCTTCCCTCTTCAATTTTGGCTGTTTCAGTTCAATAAATAAATAAAGACGATTTTTAATTTATAAAGTAAAGTAAATTAAAAATTATAAAAACTTGAAAAAGTCAACAAAAATTGGTAGAAATCTTAGATAAATTAATAAATCAATAAATGTATAGCTCATAATGTTATAAAAAGATTAAACAAATACTAGTTCTGGTGATGTTGTCTTCCTTCAGTAGCAGCAAAGTTGATTCAATTGAAATGACTGAAAAAAAGTTTTCTAAACCACAAGAAATTCTTAATTCTATAATATATGAAAAATTTCAGCCTTATTTTTAATGAGTTCACTTAAGAAACTCTATATAAATTGATGACAAGAGAAATCCGTTTTAATTACAGAATTTAAAACATAGTAATTAACTAAGTACTACTCCTTTGTTTTCCCAATAAATATATATTTGTAAGTAAGTAAGTAAGTACTCTCCTAATATCTTGAGATGACTTCTGAAAAACTGCTCACTCTATTAGTGTTTGTCAGTGGTGTCCTAAATATCACAAATCACAACACTGTCCTATGTTAAATATCATATACATTTAAAATCTATAATGGAATGATTCTGTTTAGTTATGAAGATTAAAATTATTGAGATGTAAACATCATACTATATAAATTGTAAATAAAAAAGGACAATGCCCCTCTATTTCTAGATTTAAGAACTAAGTATCCAAAAAAAATACTTCAGTGATTAGCAAATGGAGTTGGATATTTGACTACTAATTTGAAGGGTAAGACTAATTGACTAGCTCAGTTACTTCCTGGTTCAGCTGTTCAATGGCTGATTGACTAGGTACCTCACAGACTGGTTAGTTCCCATGCTAGCTGACTGGTTGACTAGTAATATAAATGGCTAGCTCCCTCACCCAGTGTCTGATTAAAGATATGACCAGCTGCATGGCTGCCTGATTCACTGTCTCAAGAGAATGGTTGGCTGATGGTCTGACTGACAGTTTGCCTGACTAAATTATTAACAATGTGCAAGAATGCACATATTCTAGAGGTGTTTTCAGCTGCACACTCATATTCTGGCAGACTGCATGATTATGCAGAAATCTTTATTATCTGTCTTGTCTGAGATTGCAAAAAATTCATGACTCAACTTTAGGTGGCTCATTATATCTGAACAACTCGAACTTCCAATGTTTAATAGTCCACATCTGGAGATCATTAGAGATGAATTATGGAATCTATCATAAATATTTTGGTGGACTAAGGCAATAATAATAGTAATAAAATAATAATAACATATTTTATGCTATTTTTATGTGGCCAGATTTACATGAGGATATAGATTATCACTAGTTAGCTCCAGTTTCCCAGAAGTAACTAGTTTGTTTTTTCTGTCCTATATCAGTAATATGGTTCATTACTTTTCCTGTGATGACACAGATTCAAATAAGGCCAAAATACTTATGTCAATAATAAAACATATTTAAAAAGTTATTGAAGACCTCACGTCTCCGAAGCCCTATCCTGCTAGGGAAAGATAGAAACAGGCAAGAGATATAGTCAACCTGCCAGCATCCATGCCCATTGGAGAAGTAATTACAGAAGCCAGGCCTCCCACCTCTGACCTCAAAAATAATTTTGAACCATGCTCCCAGCAGGGGAGAAATGATAGGGGAAGACCAGAGGACTATGAATTCCAACTTCATCATGACCTGGAGGAGAAGAAGAGCGACATTTGGATGCAGTAATAGATGTATGTGTGACTTGGAAAGGAAAAGAAGATGAGGCTTTAAAAAAAGGAATATATACATATATACACAGATAGTTATAAATAATAGTTAACCCATATCTACAATCTTTGGAGAACTGTTGTAGCTTATAATGGAGGAACTAAGGATTCAGATCTCTGTGCTGGTAATGGTGTGGAGTTGTACTAATGTTATCTTGCAATTTTATAGATCAATATTAAATAACTAATAATAAAAAGTAAAAGGTAAATGAGTGCTTGAAGAGATGACTGAGCAGTGGTACACCAGGTTAAGTGTACATATTGTCATGTGCAAGAGCCCAGGGTCAATCCCTGCTCTACACTGTTCCCCATTAGCAGTGAAGCAGGCCTGCAGATGTCTTTCTCTCCATCTCAGTAACTTCTCCTCCACTCTCAATTTCTCTCTGTTTTATCTAATAAAATTAGAAAGAAAGAAAAAAAGAGGAAATGGCCATTAGGAGTGGTGGACTTGGAGTGCTGGCTCCCAAGCCCCAATGATAACACTGGTGGCAAAAGAGAGAGAGAGAGAGAGAGAGAGAGAGAGAGAGAGAGAGAGAGAGAGGGGGGAGAGAGGAGAGGGAGAGAGAATTAAGTGATTAAAGTGTATAAACTACATATATTAAAAAAACAAATAGTAAAATCACTACAGAGGACAAAAAAATAAGAGTACAAGACTCAACTTCAGCTTATATTACAAAACAATAGTTATTAAAACAGTATGATAGTTTCTCTAGCTCATCTTCTATCTGGCTACTTCTGTTTTCTGCATTCCATTATTCTGCATTAATATATCTTAAATCTATAATATCAATAAATGCTAATGGCTTGAATTCACCCATTAAATGGCACAGAGTAGGAAGATGGATCAGAAAGCACAACTCAACCAAATGTCTGGAGAAATCTCACCTAACTCAACAAGACAAACACAGACTCAAAATGAAAAGATGGAAAATTATCATATTAGCTAATGGACCACAAGAAAAGAGCAGAGTTTTTTACTGTGATGAGATACTCCAAACTCAGTCAAATTCTACTCTGTCTTTTCTGGTCTGTTCTTTTTTCTCAGACTTGCTGTTTATGAATGGGATCATCTCATACTCTTCTTTCTCTTTCTGACTTACCTCACTTAACATGAGTCCTTCTAGCTTCATCCCAGAGGGGTCAGAAAAGGTGGGTACACTATTATTAATAGCTGAGTAATATATATATATATATATATATATATATATATATATATATATATCTCACAACTTTCTCAACCATTCATTTGTTGCTGGGCACCTGGGTTGCTTCCAGTTTTTGGCTATTATGAATTGTGCTCCTATGAACATAGGTGTATGGGTGGGGGAAGAGAGTAGATTTTTAGCTTCACTATAGGGGGGCAGGGCTGGGGGGTGGGGACACAGACCTTTGGTGGCAGAAATGGTGTGAATATATACTCCTATTAACTTACAATCTTATAAATCACTATTTAATCAATAAGTGAGGGAAAATTAGATTGAAACTCTCAAATGTTTTTATGCATAGATCCCAGTTCTGAGAATATATTCCTTCGATCTAAGAACTTAAGGTTTCAAATCTGTAACCTGGTTGAATTTTAATAGTGGAATAAAAATTTTAACACATTTCTAATAATGACTGTTTAATTGAAATATTAAATCACCTACCAGCCTTAGACCAGGGAGGCCAGAAGCAATTGCCTGTGTCACTATATAAAATATAGCTATATGTAAATAGCACTAAATGGCATACGTCACAGTAAAGTCTTGTAAGATACAGCAAATCCTAACCATAGGATTTTCAAAGTAAACCAAATTCCCAAATAACTTTGTTGCAATAATAACTATCTACTTCCCTCTTAAACTCCAAGACAACAGGAACCCTTCCCATTCTCTATAAAATACATATTTCTCCCAGTCCTGGAAATTCCAGGGCATGGCTTGTCTTCCTGCATGCTTCACTTGATACATACCATTTGATACTGCATCTGCTGAGCTTAACCAAATCAATGCAACCAGTACCACCTCGATATGTTTCACTTTGGACTGTGTCCAGAGACATCAGGCATAGAATGTCAACCCTTCAGCTCCAACACTCTGCTACCAAGTTGCAGCTGCTACCATGATGCCAACCTGACTTCCCTGGAAAGAGGACCTCACCAATGTACGCTGCACCCCCTCCATACCTCTACATCACTAGAGAAAGACAGAAACAGGCTGGGAGTATGAATCGTTCTATCAACACCCATGTTCAGCAGAGAAGCAATTATGGAAGCCAGACTTTCCACCTTCTGCACCCCACAATGACCCTGGGTCCATGCTCCCAGAGAGATAAAGAATAGGAAAGCTTTCAAGGGAGTGGGTGGGATATGGAACTCTGGTGGTGGAAAATATGTGGAATTGTACCCCTTTTATTCTATGGTCTTGCTGATATTTTATAGATAAATTAATAACAATTAAAAAAAAGACTTGGGGACTTGGGTGGTGCCAGTGGAGAAGAAAAGCATAAATATTGTGGATAATCCACATTCATAGGTTGGAAGAATTAACATCTTCAAAATGAATAGACTACACAGAGTCATATATAAAGTTAATGCAATACTCATCAATGCCCCACCAATGTTATTTAAGAGAATAGAAAAACTTACAAACATTAACCTGGAACCAGAAAATACCTATAATTTCAAAAAGAAAAAAAAAATCTTCAGAAAACAAAACAGAAATGGAGGCATTATACTCATCGGTCATCAGTCTTAAGCTATAATATAAGGCCACTGTAATTAAAACTCACTGGCTCTGGGAAAAAATGAAACACAGATCAGTGGAATAATTGAAATCCCATAAATAAACTCCCTCAAAGCTATCAGTTGGTGAAAGGAGGGTCTCTTTAATACATGGTGTTGGGAAAATTGAGTTGAACATGCAGAAGAATGAAACTGAACCACTTTATCTCACCAGAAACAAAAGAATACTCCAAATGGATCAAGGAGTTGGATGTTAGACCAGAAACTATCAAACGCTTAGAGGAAAATATTGGTATAACTCTTTCTCATCTAAATCTCAAGGACATTTCTGATGCAATTTTAAGGAAGATTAAAACAAAAATTAACCAATGGGACTACAATCAAATTGAAAATCTTCTGCACAGCAAAAGCAGCCATCATCCAAACAAAGGAAGTCCCCACAGAATGGGAGATCTTTACATGCCATATATCAGTCAAGAGGCTAATAACCAAAATATATAAAAATCTCACCAAACTTAGCAACAAGAAAAGCAAATGGCCCAATTCAAAGGTGGCGGGGAGGATATGAACAGAATATTCACTATAGAAGACATACAAAATGCCAACAGACATATGAAAATTGCTCCAAGTAACTGATTGTCAGAGAAATGCAAATAAAGACAACAAAGAGATACCATGTCACTCCTGTAAGAATGTCGCTTATCATAAATGGCAGCAACAACAAATTCTGGAGAGGTTGTAAGGACAAAAGATTCCTCCTGCATTGCTGGTGGGAATAAATTAGTCCAAGCCCTGTGGAGAGTAGTCTGGAGAACACTTACAAGGCTTAAAATGGATGTTCCTTATGACCTAATACTTCCTATCCTGGGGGTATATCCTACAGAGTCAAACACTCCCATCCAAAAAATATATATATATGTACACCTATGTTCACAGCAGCAAAACTTGTAATAGCCAAATTCTGGAAACAACCCAGATGTCCAACAACAGATTAGTGGCTGAGAAAGTTGTATTTATACATAATAGACTACTACTCAGCTATTAAGAATAATAAATGTACCTTCTTTGACTCTTGGATGGAGCAAGAAGAAATTATGCTATGTAAGTTAAGCCAGAAAAAGAAAGAACAGTATTGGATAACACCACTTATAGAAGTTGAGAAAGAAGAACAGAATGAAAAAAAATAATAATAAAAAGCAAAGTTTGACTGAGTTTTGAGTATTGCACCAAAGTAAAGACCTCTTGGTGTGAGGACAAGAGGGTAGATATTTAGCAACACTATAGGGAATTTGGGGGTAGGGAGAAAGATCTTTGGTGGCAGGAATGGTGTTAATATATACTCCTATTAACTTATAGTCTTATAAATCACTATTTAATTGATACGAGTGGAAAAATAGATTGAATGTCTTAAGCTTTTAATGCACATACTTATGTTCTGAGTATATATTCCTTTAATCTAAGTATTAAGGTTTCAAATTAGCCAGTCTTGTCAGTATAGAAGATATAGTTATTTGTAAATAGCATTGAATGACATAAATCATGGTAAGGTCTTGTATAGTACAGTATTCCTAACCATACGGTGTTTAAAGTAAACCAAGTTCCCAAATAATTTGGTTGTATTAATAATTATCTATTCCCTTCTTAAACTCCAAGACAGCAAGGAACCTTCCTCATTCTCTGTAAAACCCATATTTCTCCTGTCCTGGAACCTCTGGGACTCTGTTTGTTTTCCTTCATGCTTCTCTTGATCGATACCATTTGATAGTACATCAGCTTATCTCAACCAAATCAAAGCAACCAGGACCACTTCAATATGTTTCACTTCAACCTGTATACAGAGACACCAGACATGGGATTTCAACCAACCAGACCCAATACTCTGGTGATACTTCTCCTAGTTCACAGGACTCCTTAGTTCCATTTCAGGTGACACACTTCCTAACAAAACTACAGAACCTAGATATAGACCAGGGCCCATGGGATAGGACACATGTGTACATGTACCCATAAGTTGGGGAAAAATATATACCTTAAAGTAAAACTGTGCAAAAGTGTGGAATAGTCTTCAGTGACTCAAAAAGTGAAGCAAGCAAGTAGAAAGACCTTAAAAAGACAACATGAAGCACTTAGCCCAATATTTTCTACTTATACCTAGATACATATACCTATATCCTCAACTATTCCTATTTCCCTCAATCACTCTAAGGTTAACCCTGTCAGATAAAGTAAGGACTACAAAAGCTGGATAAAGGCAAGAGACTATGACTTTAATGATGACCCATTAAAAAAATTTATAAAAAGGAAACATTGACAAAACCATAGGATAAGGGGGGTACAACTTTGCACAGTTCCCACCACCAGACCTCCGTATTCCATCCCCTCCCCTGATAGCTTTCCTATTCTTTAACCCTCTGGGAGTATAGACCCAACGTCACTGTGTGATGCAGAAGATTGAAGTTCTGGCTTTTGTAATTGCTTCCCCAATGAACATGGGCATTGGCAGGTTGATCTATACTCCCAGCCTGTCTCTCTCTTTCCCTAGTGGGGAAGGGCTCTGGGGAAGCAGAGCTCCAAGGTACATTCTTAGGGTTGTCTGTCCAGGGAAGTCTGGTCACATCCTGCTAGCATCTGAAACCTGGTGGCTGAAAAGAGAGTTAACATACAAAGCCAAACAAATTGTTAAAAATCATGGACCTATAGGCTGGAATAGTACAGATAAAGTGTTGGGGGGTCCTCCATTTTGTAGATAGCTAGTAGGCATATTTTACTTTTATTTCAAAGGGTCTATAGCTATACTAGTTTTTTTTTTTTTTTTCCTAAGCCTGAACTCTGATATGCAGGTGGATCCAGGTTATTGCCTGGGGAGATGATGTCATGGCTGGCAAAAGGGCCAGAAAGCTGGATCAGGGAAGACAGTAGCTCCCTAATATGGGAAAGGGGTATAAATATTGTTGACTATAAACCCCATCTATTTTATGTGATCTGGGGCCCATAATTAGCTTAGGAGCCTGTGTGACCTCTGCATCCCTCTAGAGCTGAGCTCACATTCTGTGGTCATGAGTAGGAACATTCCATGCTGCCCCAGTATCAACCCATCTTCCTCAAGTGTAGCACAGAGTATGTTGTTTATCCTCCCTTCTGAGGATGGGACATTCTCTACCATTGTTGATCCAAGTTGAGGGCAATGTCCTATGAGGGCCCACAAAGGGGTCTAGTGTGTTGTTCCTGATAGAAATGACCAGTAACAATGGAGAGAGGGATTTATTCGAGTTGTAGGCCCATCAAGTCTGTTTGGGAATCTCAGGGATCCCCGATTAGGGCACCAGCTGGTGGAATGGCCTGATAGTGACTAAAGAGTCAATTATGACCCTTTTTGTCACTAGCAGGTCACCCCATGATCCCAGGCCCTAGTCAGGGAATCCTGAGATTCCCATATAGATATGATGGGCCTAGACTTGCAACAGATCCCTCTCTCTATCAACATTCGTCATTCCCATCAGGAACATCATCATAAACCTTCTTATGGGCCTTTATAGACCTTACCTCAACATAGAACAACAATAGTAGAAACTGTCCCACTCTTCAAAGGGAGGCTGGTCCAACATACTCTACCACTCGAAGAAGGTAAGTCCTGAAATGAGTTCAGTCTATAATGTTCCTTGTCCTGACCATGGAATGTGAGCTCTGAACAATAGGGATACAGTGGTTATATGGGTTTCTGTGCCCTAGATCACAGCAATGGAGTTTACTGTTAACAGTATTTATACATTTTTCCCACACTTGGGATCTACTCTCTGTCCTGATCCAGCTTTCTAGTCCTATTCCCAACTCTGACACTATCATCCCAGACAATAATTTCATCCACCTGCACATTAGTTGTTGGGCCCAGGCAAAAATAAGCAAAGTCTTGGGTTCTTTGGAATATATATAAATAAGACTTTCTATCTCCTTATAACATGAAGACCCCAAATATGCTATATTCTTACCTTTATTTTCCTGGATTACTAAACAATTTTCTCTATTTTATATCTTAATGCTTTTTAGCTACAAAGTTGCAGATATTTCCATGATGCCAACATGACTACCCTGGACAAGACAATTTCACCAATGTGTCCTGGAAACCCTACCTCTCCAGAGCCCGATGCCACTGGGGAAAGATACAAAGGACTGGTGGTATGGATTGACCTGTCAACACCCATGTCCTATGAAGAAGCAATTACAGAAGCCAGAACTCCCACTTTATTCACTACAGAAAGATCTTTGGTCCATACTCCCAGAGGAATAAAGAATAGGGGACCTTCCAATGGAGAGAATGGGATATAGAACTCTAATGGTGGGAACTTTGTGGATTTGTACCTCTCTTATCCCACAATTTTGTTGATCTTTATTAAATCACTAAGAACAATTTATATCCACAACCTCCCCTGACTAGCCTATTCCTTCTTTCTTGAGTTCCTGAATCTGCTGCAATAGAGTTTAATCCATGGAGTATTCATATAATACAGTAAGTACATAATGAAATAGCTTTATAAATATCTCTGCAATTAGGTGATCAACATTAACATAAGCAGTGATGGCATACACAGTGTGTAACCTTTAATGAAGTAATAAATTTAGTACTTCCTACCTCTGTCTTTCTCCACCTGGAAAACTTTACCTCATCCTGAGAGCACCAACAAACAAAAATATGTTTTTGACAGCTATTCCACAAACTGTCCTTCCCATTCAAACCTTGCATAGTTTCCATAAATAGAAAAACATAAACATAAAGGGGAGTATAAGCAGATACTACTTCATATGGTACCTTGAATAAAATGTTATAATATAAAAATTATATAAAGGAAAGCTTCAGAGATCTCAACAAACTATGGAACTAAACTGATAATAATATACTAGTATATTATTCATTTACTGTGATAAATATTTGATTATAAAGGAAAGTTTTCAAATTAGGAGAAACTGGGTATGAGTTGTACTTGCAATACTAATTTCTCCAAAGTTTTTAAATCTAAAAGTTGTAATATTCAATGTATATATGTGTCTATTTGTCTAGCTATCCCATCTATGTATCTCTATATTTTGGGTTTGAAAAGCAAGAGAAGAACACAAAAATATCGTTTCATATGGTTCTTCTTCTTCTAGCGTTTGCCCTTCTTCCGTAGCCAGTCAACAGCATCAGGTTGAGCCTGATGTAAAGTTTCGAGACCTCCTTTGAATCTGGAGAGGTGGCAGTCGTTGACTATGTGGGTCATAGTCTGTCTGTAGCTGCAGGGGCAGTTCCGGTCGTCTCTGGCTCCCCAGCGGTGGAACATAGCGGCGCACCGGCCATGGCCTGTTCGATAGCGATTGAGGAGGGCCCAATCATAACGTGCTAGGTCAAAGCCGGGTTGACGCTTGCAGGGGTCTGTGATGAGGTGTTTGTTCTTTACCTCAGCTGACTGCCAGCTCTGTTTCCAAGAGACTGGAACAGAGAAGTTCAGTGTAGGCTTAGGGGACCAGATTGGGTGACGAGACGTCAAGCGTTGGACAGGGTGGGCGAAGATATCCGCGTAGATTGGCAGGTCCGGTCGAGCGTAGACGTGGGAAATGAACTTAGATGATGCCGCATCCCGACGAATATCTGGCGGGGCGATGTTGCTAAGAACTGGCAGCCATGGAACGAGGGTGGAACGGATGGTTCCAGAAATTATCCTCATGGAGGAATGTAATTTGGAATCGACCAAGTGGACATGGGGGCTACGGAACCATACTGGGGCACAGTATTCTGCAGTGGAATAGCATAATGCCAGAGATGATGATCGTAGTGTGGAAGCGCTCGCGCCCCATGAGGAGCTGGCCAGTCTTGCAATGATGTGATTCCTCGCGCCCACCTTTGCTGCAGTTTTTATGAGATGTTCGTGAAATGTCAGGGTGGGATCGAGAGTAACGCCAAGATAGACTGGCTGGGCTTCATGCCGGATTCTCGTATCGCCAAGCTGCACATTAAGCTCACGTGAGGCCGAGGCATGGTGTAGATGGAAAACAGATGATACCGTTTTAGCAGTGTTAGGAATTAGTCACCATTTTTTATATTTCATATGGTAAGAATTAACTACATTAAAAACTGGAAATAAATAGAGATGTGGAATAGAGACAAAGCTACTCTGAGAGAATAAAAACTACAGCTATATATTAAAAGGGATTCAGTTTGTGTTTTGAGAAACTTTGAGACATACAATTGATTTTCCCCCTCTCATATTAGTTAACTACTGATTTATATGTCTACATTTTGCTAGGAGTGTACATAAACACCATTAGTGTACATAAACACCATTAGTTTTCCCAGTCAATGCCCATGTTCAGCGGGGAAGCAATTACAGAAGCCAGACCTTCTACCTTCTGCAACCCTCAACGACCCTGGGTCCATGCTCCCAGAGGGCTAGAGAATGGGAAGGCTATCATGGGAAGGGGTGGGTTATGGAGATTGGGTGGTGGGAATTGTGTGGAGTTGTACCCCTCCTACCTTATGTTTTTGTTCATTAATCCTTTCTTAAATAAAAAATTTTTTAAAAAATTTAAAAAATAATAAAAAAAAATTTAAAAACTACAGCTAGAGAAAAAGCTATGAAGAATCCTAAATTGATATATAGATATAACTGTAATCTATGTCTATATTATATGGTAGTGGCACACCTGGTTGTACTGCACATGTTATAACACTCAGATTCAAGTTCAAACTCCAGGTGACCCATGGGAAATCCTATATGGGATAAGCTTCACAAACAGTGAAATGGTGCTGTTGTATTTCTACTTACCCATCTCTGTCTCATATTGTATCTCATCTTCTATATACACAAAAGAAAAAAAATGTCTTCTGGGTGATGTGGAATTATATAAGCATTGAGATGCAGGAATAATCCTGGTGTTAGAAAAAGACATTACAATTAAAATTTTATAATACTGAACACCAATAATAAAAAAACAAGATAAATAACCAAAATAATAAATCTACCTAAATTAGGGAGGAAGGATTTGGAATCATTTTGAAAAAAATATTTGAGCTAGAAAGCAAGTGTTAACGTTTGAGAAGAAAGCCTAAGAAAATACAGGCAAACATTGACTCTGGTGATGCAGGCAAGAACCATTTAGCTAAGGGTTTTATGAGATATTTCAGAGGCTAAGCTGAATTTTTAAAAGTAATGAATTGGAAGAAAATAAGTAACCTGATAACATTTTTTATGTGGAAAGGATAATTCTGCCTGTAGGATCTGAAGTAGGTCAGATCAGCGTGTAACAAAATTCAGGCTAATTATGATGGAGTATAAGATATGTATAATAGCAGTGGGAATGCAAAGTAAGGGGTATAGTTGGAAAACTTTATGTGACACTGTTGAAATATTAAAAATGGGAAATGAGATTTGGAAAAGTCAAAGACGTTGTCCACCTCTATTAAGCAATTAGATTCAAATCTATACTTTCAGAATTCAAAGTCACTGTTCCAATAATTTTTCTGCTATCTTATTCATAGTGAAAACATTTAACTCAAGTTGTGCTTTATAACTATTCAAACAATATATCAATTTATATCTGTTAGAATGTCATACATTAGAAAGGACATAAATAGCAAATGTTGGCAAGGATTTGGAGGAAAAGGAATATTTCTACACTGGTGGTGGGAATGTAAATGGTTCCAAGCCCCAAGAAAAAAGTCTGGAGATTTCTCCAAATATTAAAAACAGATCTACTCTATGATCTAGCAATTTCTCTCCTGGAAATTCACCCAGGAAATAAAAACAGCTATCCAAGGAGATCTATGTAAAACTTTGCTTGTAGTAACATAATTTATAATACCAAAAACATGGAAGCAACCCAGATATCCAACAATATATAAATGGATAAGAAAGCTGTAGTATATATTCACAATTAAATACTACTTAGATGTTAAAATGAATTTGTCTTTTTTTTTCCTCTAGGGTTATTGCTGGGGTTTGGTGCCTGCACTATGAATCCACTGCCCCTGGAGGCTATTTTCTTCCCTTTTGTTGCCCTTGTTGTTTTATCATAGTTGTGGTTATTATTATTCTTGATTTTATTGCTGTCATTATTGTTGGTTAGGACAGAGAAATCAAGAGAGGAAGGGAACACAGAGAGAGGGAGAGAAAGACAGACACCTGAAGACCTACTTTACTGCTTGTGAAGAGACCCCCTGTAAGCGGGAAGCCAGGGGTTCAAATCAGGCTCCCAGGTCCTTGCACTTTGCACCATGTGCGCTTAACCCGCTGCGCTACTACCAGGCCCCGAAGTTATCTTCTTTACCTCATCTTGGATGGAACTTGAGGGATTAATATTATTTAGATAAGTCAAAATAACAACGGTGAATTCTGAATGATTTCACTTATAGGTGAAATATAAGGAATAAGAACAGAGATGTAAAAAAACACAAGTGAAACTTGGACAATGTGTAGTGTCTTACCCTAAAGAAAAGACCCTACAGAAGAAAGTGGAGGGAGAGGGTAGAATGGATTTTGGAGTTCAGATGCAAGATAATGGAAAGTGATAAAATTTGTGAGTAAGAGTGTTTTATAGATATCTATTATTGGGAAATGAGAAATTGTAAAAGTGTGTCAGCAACTGTACTATATACCATCAACCCCACCATAAAATTATGAAAAAATAAATTAAAGAAATGAATAACATAAAAATGTAGAATAAGAAGCTGTCAATAAACTGGCAAAATAGCTCACATGGATAGTGTGCTGGGTTTGCCATACCTATGACCCAGGTTCAAGCTCATGCCCTACTTCATTAGAGTAAATTTTGGTGTCTTTCTTTACTTTCTTATCTCTTGTCTCTAAGTGTAAGCCTATAGCAGTAAAGCCCCAGTGACAGAAAAAAACAAGCTATGATTATTTTTATATTACCAGAGTACAGTCTGCCTATGTTCCAAATTACTGGGGAGGGGGAGGGTTAGAGATAACTGGCCCAGATAGAGAATTTTTCCAAACATAATTTTACCATTATTTCTTGATTGCATTGTAAGGACCAGTAAAAATATTTATAAACATACTTCTGTCAATATGCCCTTAAATTAGAATAGCTATTTTATGGTTTAGAGATAAATATACGATTAAAAATATTTTCAGGAATTGCAGTAATTAATTGTAACATAATTTTGATCTAAGATGTTTGCCTAAATATGAAATGTATGCCTTTATGAAACATTATTTATCATCTATAATTAATAAGAATGTGCACTTATATTTTAAGAACAGGAATTCAAGGACCATATTAAATAGTTCTTTGAAAATTTCAATTATTTATATTTATGAGGAACTGTGAATAAAGAATAGTGAATAGTTTTTTACCTAGTCTTAAATGATAGTTTTTTTCAAGACTTATTCCTTAAAATGGTTTGAGTTTTTTCTATCTGAGTGGTTCTTGATGGAAGGAATGAAAGAGCTTCACGATGACACAGTTCAAGAGATAGTGCATAAATCAGGCAGCATGAATGATCCCATTATCTGGTCATGGACTTCTGGTTGCAAAGAGTTTTTGCCAAAGGTAAATTCACAAATGTATCAACACAGAGAGTCTTTTAAGAGTCAAGGCCTGATCCTAATATATGATGGTAGCATATGTGCAGTGACACAGGACAGACTGGAGTCCTGTCTAGTAGAAATGTAGCCTCTCAGATATTGATTCTCTTTGCTCTGATATAAAGATGATAAGAGAATGCTCTAAAGCAGAAGGAATTGAGAAAGCCAAGTAATACTAGGAAGAATATGCAGATACCCAAGGAACAAGAAATACAACACTTCAGATCTCTAGGCCAAAGAAATCAGAAAACAGCATGCCTTATTTCAATCATATGTGGTATATAAGCAAAACAAGTAAATAGCACCCTATATAAAATAATAAACTTTTGATACTTCTGAGGTGAGCCATTGTCACCTAAAACTGGGATGTTGGCTCTAAGAAACAAATATGATAATGAAACATCTCAATGAATTTCACCAGAGCATAGTTGTGATTTTGGTAAAGAAAAAAAATCATTGTGTAAAGATGGGTGTTAGAGCATGGACAGCAGGAACAGGAGGGCATATAGATAAAGATTCAAATAGATACACTGCACTATACCGACACAGATGTCATAATTGCAAATGCTTCAAGTGCTTGTAAGACAAGCTGAAGAAATCAATTATTACCAAACTTCTCTATAAGGTCTCATATAAACAATAATAATAAAAATGGCACACATAAGAACACCCACAAAGTTTAAAATAATAACATTGAAATATTTTAAATGTACAAGACCATAAACATTAATGGTCTGAACTCATCCAGTAAAAAACACAAGAGTATGAAGAAGGGTCAGAAAACACATTTTAAAGAGATGTTGTTTGCAGGACAACTCAACAGAACAAAAATAGGCTCAACGTGAAAAGATGGAAATCCAGCATACAAGCTAATGAGCCTCAAAAAAGAACAGGGGGGAGGGGTGCGTGGTGGTGCAACTGGTTGAGTACATATGTTACTATGTGCAAGGACCAGGGGCTGAACTCCTAGGCTCCACCTGCAGGGGAAAAGTTTTGCCAGCGGTGAAGTAGTGTTACAGGTATCTCTATGTCTTTCTCCCTATCACATCCTTCCCTCTTAATGCCTGGTTGTTTCTGTCCCATAAATAAAGATATATATGTTTTAAAAGAGCAGGAATAATTTTTCTCATATCTGAAATAATAGGACTTTAAAATAAATGATGTAATAAAAGGTAAGGCTAGACATTATGTAATGCTCAAATCAGTCAACCAAGATAAAACTAAATATCGGTTATTTGGGTAAACAAAATTGACAAAACCTAGGACAGACGCACTAAAACAAGGGAGGAAACTCAAATAAATAGGATTGTAAATCAAAGAGGAGATATTGCAACAGACCCACAGAAATCCAAAATATCATGCAAGGCTTCTTTGAACATCTATAAGCCACCAATATAGAGAACCTCAGACATGGAAAAGTTCCTAGCTGCATTTAACTTTCTAAAATTAAACTGAGAGCAAGTAGAAAACATATACAGACCAACCATACTCAATGACACTGAAACAGTCATCAAGAGTCTTCCCAACAAATAAAAAGCAGGCCAGATTGCTTTACAAATGAATTCTACAAAACCTTTAGGGAAGAACTAACACTCATACTTTTTATACTCTTCCAAAATATTGAAGAAACATGAATACTCCCCACCACCTGTCTATGAAGCCTACCTACATCATCCTGATACCAAAAGAAGATAGAAACGCAACAAAAAATAAACCTATAGATCAATATATTTGATGAACATATATGCTAAGATATTGAACACAATTCTATCTAGACAGAGAATAAATTATAAAGATTGTACATCACAACCACGTGGGATATATTTAAAAAATGCAAGGTTAGTTCAATATACATAAATCAATAAATGTGATCCACCACATCAATAAAAAGAAAACAGACAGACACATGGTTATTTCAATCAAGTTTTATCTCTGTATGTGTTTTTATATAGTTATTTCAGTCAAGTTTTATCTCTCAGAAGGCTAGAAGTAGACCTACCCTATCATCCTGCAATTCCTTTCCTGGGGATATAGCCTAAGGAACCAAACATACCCATCAAAAAAGATATGTTCATACCAGTACAGTTTGTAATAGCCCAAACCTGGAAGCAACCCAGGTCCCAAACAAGATGACTGACTGAGAAAGTTGTGGTAACATTCACAATGGAATACCAAACTATGAAAAATAATAAATTAAAATGTTATATTAAATAGTCCTCCCCACTGCACTGGCACCACAGGCAGAGTATGACTCTTTTATCATTGAGATTGTTTTTCTCTTGTTTCTTATAAAATCATTATTATTTTAATCAATTATTTACTTTTTGAGGAGGCACAGACTTGTACATACATATATGATTTTCCACTAAGTTTTTTTTTTTAATTCAGGGAACAAGTATGTTGGGTATGGAAACAGAGAGAGAATGAAGTGTTACCAGCAACTCCTATGTGATGTTGGGGACCACACTTTACATATATGCATGGCATAGTATGCATCATATGTGGTGAGCGCTCAGGTCTATCTTCAGGAGCTTCTAAATCCAATTACCACATCTCTTTTGTTTAAATTATTTTTTTAACACCTATGGGCATCTAATCTTTGATAAGGGGGCCCAAAGGATTAAATGGAAAAAGGAGGCTCTCTTCAATAAATGGTGCTGGGAAAACTGGGTTGAAACATGCAGAAGAATGAAATTGAACCACTTTATCTCTCCAGAAACAAAAATCAACTCCAAATGGATCAAAGACCTAGATGTCAGACCAGAAACAATAAAATACTTAGAGGAAAACATTGGTAAAACACTTTCCCACATACACCTCAAGGACATCTTTGATGAATCAACCCAATTGCAAAGAAGACTAAAGCAGAAACAAACCAATGGAACTACATCAAATTGAAAAGCTTCTGCACATCCAAAGAAGCTATTAAACAAACAGAGAGACAGAATGGGAGAAGATCTTCACATGCCAGACATCAGACAAGAAACTAATCACCAAAATATATAAAGAGCTCAGCAAACTTAGCCACAAAAAAGCAAATGACCCCATCCAAAAATGGGCAGAGGAAATGAACAAAACATTCACCAAAGAGGAGATCCAAAAGGCTAAGAAACATATGAAAAACTGCTCTAGGTCACTGATTGTCAGAGAAATGCAAATTAAGACAACACTAAGATACCACCTCACTCCTGTAAGAATGGCATACATCAAAAAGGACAGCAGCAACAAATGCTGGAGAGGATGTGGGGACAGAGGAACCCTTTTACATTGCTGGTGGGAATGTAAATTGGTACAGCCTCTGTGGAGAGCAGTCTGGAAAACTCTCAGAAGGCTAGACATAGACCTTCCATATGATCCAGTAATTCCTCTCCTGGGGTTATACCCCAAGGACTCCATAACAGCCAACCAAAAAGAGGTGTGTACTCCTATGTTCATAGCAGCACAATTCATAATAGCTAAAACCTGGAAGCAACCCAGGTGCCCAACACAAGATAAGTGGCTGAGAATTCTGTGGTATATATACACAATGGAATACTATGCAGCTATCAAAAAAATGAACCCACCTTCTCTGACCCATCTTGGACAGAGCTAGAAGGAATTATGTTAAGTGAACTAAGTCAGAAAGATAAAGATGAGTATGGGATGATCCCACTCATCAACAGAAGCTGACTAAGAAGATCTGAAAGGGAAACTAAAAGCAGGACCTGATCAAATTGTAAGTAGGGCACCAAAGTAAAAACCCAGTGGTGAGGGGTAGACATGTAGCTTCCTGGGCCAGTGGGGGGTGGGAGTGGGCGGGAGGGATGGGTCACAGTCCTTTGGTGGTGGTAATGGTGTTTATGTACACTCCTAGCAAAATGTAGACATATAAATCAGTAGTTAATTAATATGAGAGGGGGAAATCAATTATATGTCTCAAAGTTTCTCAAAAGACAAACTGAAACTTTTTAATATATAGGCTATGTATTTGATATGCAGACTCTCTCAAAAGCCTAGACCAAGTAGATTAGAAGCATCCAATAGCACAGCTATATACAAGATACTGGGTACTGTACAGCAAACCATAACAAAGGGACTTTTCAAAGTTAACCCAATTACCAAATAATGTGATGATAACACTAACTATCGATTGTCTTTTTGAACCCTAAGACAGCAGGAACCTCACATCTCCACTATAGAGCCCCTACTTCCCCCAGTCCTGGAACCATTGGATAGGGCCCACTTTCCCGTATGCATCTCCCAATCCAAACCAAATAATATTGCATCCGCCGATCACAACCTAACCAAAGCAACGATTGCCACCTCAACATGCTTCACCTCAGGCTGTATCCAGAGACTTCACGTGTGGAATGACAACCCTTCAGCTTCATTACTCGGGTGAGACCTTTCCTTTTATAGTACACTCTAATTTCATCTCAGGTAGTTCACTTTCTAACAAAGTCCCATAACCTAGATATACACCAGTTTCTGTGAGAGATCTTATGTGCACATGTATCCATAAACTACTGCAAAATATATACCTGAAAGCAGAAGTACACTAGAGTTTGCAGTGAGTACCTCCCTAACACTTCCTCTCCACTATTCCAAGCTTGGGATCCATGATTGCTCAACAAATTGTTTGGCTTCATATGTTAACTCTCTTTTCAATCACCAGGTTCCAGATGCCACCAGGATGCTGGCTAGGCTTCCCTGGATTGAAGACCCCACCAATGTGTCCTGGAGCTCAGCTTCCCCAGAGACACACCTTACTAGGGAAAGAGAGAGGCAGACTGGGGGTATGGACCGACCAGTCAATGCCCATGTTCAGCGGGGAAGCAATTACAGAAGCCAGACCTTCTACCTTCTGCAACCCTCAATGACCCTGGGTCCATGCTCCCAGAGGGATAGAGAATGGGAAAGCTATCATGGGAGGGGGTGGGTTATGGGGATTGGGTGGTGGGAATTGTGTGGAGTTGTACCCCTCCTACCTTAAGTTTTTGTTCATTAATCCTTTCTTAAATAAATTTTTTTTAAATGCAAAAATAAATAAATAAATAAATAAATAAATTTTTTACTTTACAGAGGAGTTGGTAGTTTATAGTGCAATTATTTTCCTAAATATTTGTAGTACATATCACACCCAAATTCATAAATGACATATCATACTAATGGCCCATTCAAAGAACAAGATTGCTAATTTAGAAGAGAGTTCAAGTTATAAGGCTTTCAACTCTGATTTTGAAAAAAAAAAACATAGTACATGATACATATTAATTAAGTTTTTTATTTTCACTAAATTAGTAAGACATTTGATAGTTCATTATGACTCTTATTTATGAATCTATATATCTAAAATACAATAAACTCACACCAATGCCAGAAATAAGTCATATGAATAGTAAGAGATTTTTCTTATTATTCTACCATTTAAATATTTTATCTGCATAAATACTGACATCAATTATAAACATACAGCCTACTTAATGATAATGTGGCATAATTCTTTTGTTTTAACTGGATACTCACTAGTTCTAGTGGATGATAAAAATTTTTCAGAGTTCTTGTTTGCCATATTTGTTTGAAGAAAATTAAACAAATATTTTTGATCAAACTATGAGAAAAAAGTTCTATATGTTAGATGCAAATATTATGACTTTTATAGATGAGTAAATATTATTTGAAAAAGTTTATTGCAGTTCCAAATTTAACATGGTTGGGTCTCAGATTTAAATTCAGGTTTGCCTAACAATAGGCCTTCTGTGCTTTAATAATAGGCATAATTACTAAATAAGGTTAAACAGATATATTTTCCTTCTATTGTCACTATTGTAATTAAAGAACATTTATACAAAAAGTATTTGTAGATTAACCTAGAGCATCAGAACACTGTAAAGAAAAATTTCTTGTTGTGTGAGCATTCTATCTCATTTAAGATTTTTCACTCCTCCTTTGTTTTATTTAAATGCCTTAGCTCAATACTACAATTCTCTTCAGAAACTAAGAGGGAAACAGGTTATAGAACAAAATTTGTTTATGGAAAATCATTCTACAGTGCTGTCAGCTCAGTGTAACAACTGAAGAATTTACAATGTGAGCAAGAATTTAATGCTAACACCAGGAGACCCATTGTCCAACCATGGGTTTTGTCAGGGAAGCATATGCAACCACTGGGAAAAAGCAAATACTTTAGCTAGAACTTTTTAGAGACATAGTTTGAAAGTTTCACAAGTCTAAAAATGTCTTATTATCTTCTCCTATATTATAGGGACAGCAGACATAATTCATTCATACTCACTGCTACACTCATTCATGATTTGTGTTATATTTGATCATAAACTTTCTGACATACTTTTTATTAAATTTAATATAAATTACTCACTAAAGATTACACTCAGATATCAAAATGGGAAGCATATTTTGGTCAACATAGCCATTTATCCTTTTTGCTCTCTTTTCTAGTGTGTAGTATATTATTTCTTCTGCTTATTCAGAAATTCACCAATGAATTCTACATCACATAGCATGACTATGCATACCCTATAGACAGAGACTAGGTCAGGATCATATATGCATTGTGACCAGGTATATTTCAACAAAAGCTCAGTGGAGAAATAAAAAGTAATTAGTCTTGAATTAATGTGTTGGAAACTTAGTTTTGTTCAGCCAATAAGCAGATGTGTGATGACAGGAAAGTCACTTTTTCTCTCTCTACCTTAGCAAAAACCCACACTTCTATATAGTGAGCAAAAGAGGACACCAGCTAAGGTCATATCCCTCCACCCAAAAAACTTAAATATAGTGTTCCCAGGTCTTACTCCTATAAATCTTATATATACATATACATAAGTCAGCAGTCTTATCTTCTCCTAGTTAAGAAGTTCTCAAATGATGAAATCATCTGTCTCAGCTAATTTTGAATTGAGCTTGAATCATGTTATCTGAGATAAGCCAAAAGGCTAGGATGAAGACTATGTAATTTCAATTATAGGTTAAAATTAAAGAAACAAAGATAAAAAAGGAAAAACAAGAAGTGAAACATGGAGTGGGCGTATTATATCTCACCAAAGCAAAGGACTCTGGGGAAGGAGAAAAAGGAGCACACAAGAGCAAGTGGAGAAGGTGTTGGTTTTCCATGGTATATGAAAAGACCTAAGTTAGAGGTGAGAGTGTTTTGCAGGCACCTATGACGAGAATATGAGAAACTGTGCCCATATGTCAACCAATGTACTGTAAACTGCTAAACCCCCAGCAAAATATTTTTAAAAGAAGCTTTCTTATTGACTAATTTGGCTGAATTTCTTCATAAGAGAAACAATAACAAAACAGAAAATGTCAACAAAAGCAAACACAGCTTTTGCATTGCATGTTTATTATAGTGCTTTTTGAAAAGTGTCAAAATTATATCCTCAAAAATTCAAGAAAATCCAATTAAAATCAAGGTAAAGAATTATGCTAATAATATGCTATTGTATACTTAATATATTTCTGTTTTTAGAAGTCTTTAGGAAATGCATAACATCAATTATCAAGCAAGGTGTTTATTTAATTACCTTTGCTCCTCTAATTTCTCTACCTAACTCACTTTCTTTTGTCCTATTCTACATATATATATCTTTCTTCCATAGTTTATTATTCTTTCTCCTCTTTAAACATTTTGAAATCAATCATTTCCCTTGAGTACACAGTTTCTTTACTTATTCACTATATGCATTATACATATCCTTATTAGAATCACAGTCAAAAGAAAACAATTTCTATCTCTGTAGGGAAATTGTGAGGATGTGGTTGAGCTTGGCAGGGCTTGACTTGAGGGGACATCCATCCTGCCAGTCTCTCTCTCTCTACTGAGACGTCGAGCAAGGAGGGACACAGCCCTCCAAGGTTTGCCTCTTCTTATCAGACTCCCTGCCTCACAAAGCACCCTGCATTCCTGATACTATGGCCTGCTCTCTTATTATATACATAATCATTATTTTGCCTGAAAGATTCCCACCCATTCCATTCCTCTGATCTATCTCCTTTCTACCCTCAAGACCCTCCCTGCCTGCAGGGTATTATTAATCCTACCAGTTAAAACCCTCTCAAGTTGCTAAGGAAGTTCCTACCTTTCCCAGCCCCTTTTTGCCTTTCTCCATCCCTTTCCAAACCATGTCAAGCCATTTCCATTTCCGACCTGACACTCCTTGGTCTGACTTTTAAAAAGCCTTGGTTCTCTGATCAATAAAGAGTTGAATCACCTCGCCACCACCAGCTCTGTTCCTCGGTCATCTTTCTCATGTCACTGACTGAGTAGCAGCTCAGGCTGGCTCCAACCGCGTTCTCTCCAACCAAGAGAGTACGCACCCGAGAAGAGGCACCCCCACGCTAGCCCGGCATATCTCTATCTTTTTCACTGATAAATCCAATAATTTCCAAAAATTCTTTGTTCACAATAGATGTTTCCAGTAAATTAACAGAGACACTGCTGCTGAAAAACTGAAAATACTATTTAGATAAACTTAGGCTGCATTATAATACCATACTATAACAGAAAGTTCACTGTTCTCTTTCCTCTTTAATTTCTACATTTTCTTTTTTGGTAGGACAGAGAGAAACTGAGAGGTGGACTGGAGATTCAGAGATAGGTAGACAGATACAGGTGCAACTATACTTTAAAGAGCTGATTTTACTCCTTTTGACATGTTTAGGTTCTTCAACCTGATCTAAGCTGTTCTCTTAAAAGCTAAGAGAGCATATGTTTCAGAGCTACACTATGATGCAAACTTACTATTTTAATCACTTTTTCAAGAGAACTGACTTGCAACAAGAACTTCCTCCATCTGTACAAGATATCCATCAATATGTCAGCATTATATTTCAAAAATAGTCTCTCTGACCATAACACATCTGTTAGCACTAACAGAGTTGCTTTGCACTTTTCTATGATATAGTTCTGAGGGGTATGCAATATAGTCCTTAAGGTTTTCTAAGTGATAGAAATCTATGTTTAAATTCTATTTCTGAAATCCAATTTTCAATTATGTATCAAAATCAGTATGATGCATATCTTATAATCGTATAAGTCACTATTAAATCACTGTGTCAGGAAAGAAATGGTACCTCTTCAAAGTAAGTGGCTGCACTCAACATAATGAATTCTGGGGAGGCAAGCATGACATATTTCAACACTTGGTATACTTCATGTTCTTGAAAAAATCATATTCTTAAACTCAAGATTTGTGTTTGCCTTTTGAAAATAAAATCAGAGTCAAACTGTCAATATTAATGTTCATGTGCTGTGAATAAATGATTTCCATCAAAGTTGTTGTATATAGGTTAAAGATTATATTAGTAGAAAAAGCTAGAGATACAGATGACGCATAGGTAAGAGGGCAGCTGACATGTATTTTATTGAGCCTGTGGGGATCTAGAGAATGATAAATACACAATGGTTTCCCACGGATGTGCATATGCTGTGAGAGAGACAAAAATGTCTCATTAGCTATACTCTAGGGTGGGGTTCACTTTCCTGCATGCTTCTCTCAATTCATACTAAATGATACTGCATCTGCTGATCCAAACCTATCCAATGCAATGAGTACCACCTCAGTATGCTACACTTAGCAATGTGTCCTAGACTTCAGGCATGGAATATCAACCCTTCAGCCTCATTAATCAGATGAGACCTTTCCTTTCTCATAAAACTCCTTAATTCCATTCCAGGTGGTCCACTTTCTAACAAAGCCTCAAAACCTAGATATACACCAAGTCCCATGAGTTAGGACAGATGTACACATGTATGCATAAATTAGGGCAAAATATATACCTGAAAGCAAAAGTACACAATAGCCTGCAGTGAGTATATGCAACAAGCAAGTAGAAAGACCTAAAAAGATATCATAAAGTTCCTAATGAAATAGTTTCTGTTTATAAAGGACTACAAAAGCTAAATAAGGGAAAGAGACTGGCCTACTTTAACAGTGACTCTTTAGTCACTATCAGGCAACCCCATCATCAGGGGTCCTAGTCTGGAAGTCCTGAGATTCCCACACAGACATGATGAGCCTAGACCTTGAATAGATCCCTCTCTCCATTGTGACTAGTCATCTCCATCAGCAACAACATAATGGACCCCTTTGGGAGTCCCCATAGGACCTTGCCTTCAATGTGGATCAACAATGGTACAGAATGTTCCATCTTCCAAAGGGGAGTTGGATAACACTCTATCTACCATCTCAGGAAGATGGGTACTGAAATTGGTGCAATTTGGAATGTTCCTACTCATGACCACAGAATGTGAGCTCAGACCTATAGGGATACAAAGGTTACATATGCTGAATATGTCCACATCAAATTGATGGGGTTTATAGTAAATTATATTTATACACCTTTTTATACAATATTTGGGAGTCTCTTCCCTGATCCAGCTGTCTTGCCCTTTTCCCAACCATGACAGCATCTTCCTAGACAATAACTTGGGTAAACCTGCATATCAGAGGTTAAGCTCAGGAAAAAAACTAGTATAGTCATGGGCCCTTTAGAATATAACTAAAATAGGTCTAGTAGCTATCTACAAAACAGAGACCCCAAATATTCACCTGCAATATTCCAGCCTTTAGGTTCATGATTAGTCAATAGTTTGGCTTTATATGTTAACTCTATTTTCAGCCACCAGGTTCCAGATGCTAACATGATGTGAATCAGACTTCCCTGGGCAGACAATCCCACCAATGTGTCCTGGAGCCCAGCTTCCCCAGAACCCTGTCCCACTAGGAAAAGAGAGAGACAGGCTGGAAGTATGGATTGTCCTGAAACACTCATGTTCAGCAGGAAAGCAATTACAGAAGCCACACCTTCCATTATCTGCACCCCATAATGACCCTGGGTCCATACTCCCAAGAGATAAAGAATAGGAAAGCTATCAGGGAAGAGGATGGGATACAAAGTTCTGGTGGTGGGAATTGTGTGAAATTGTAACCCTCTTATCCTATGGTCTTGTCAGTGTTTCAATTTTATAAAAAAAAAATAAAAAATTATTATATTAGGAAGTCAGGCAGTAGTGCAGCAGGTTAAGCACAGGTGGTGCAAAGCACAAGGACTGGCATAAGGATCCTAGTTCAAGCCCCCAGATCCCCACCTGCAGGGGAGTCGCTTCACAGGTGGTGAAGCAGGTCTGCAGGTATCTATCTTTCTCTCCCCCTCTGTCTTCCCCTCCTCTCTCCACTTCTCTCTGTCCTAACAACAACGACATCAATAACAACAACAATGAAAATCAACAAGGGCAACAAAAAGGGAAAAAATATGTGTGTGTGTGTGCGAGCGTATATATACATTTTTTATAAAGCAAAGCAAAACTATGATTATATTAGTAGGAGAAACTAGAGATATGGATAAGGCATAGGGAAGAGGACAGCTTACATGTATTTCATTGGGCCTGTGGGGTTCTAGAGATTGATAAATACACAATGGTTTCCCATAGATGTGAATATTCTGAGAGACAAACTGTCTCATTAGCTATACTCAGTTACATTAGCTGTTTCATGCTAACCACCCTAACAGTCATTTCACCTTTGAAGAGGACAAAAGGGCTTAAACACTTTAGGTAAATTCTTTCTCACTCTTTTTTTTTTTTTTTTTTTATGAATAGCTCTTGCAGAATCAAAACCTTCTACCCTTTCACTCTCCACATTTTCACATGATTTTCAACTTTGTAACATGGTATACATTTCCCTGAACTCTGAGAGAGAAAAGTGTTCTGTGAAAATAAAAAAGTCACTCCAGCAAAGAACTTGAAATAATTCTAAGTGTCCAAGTTAAGTAGAGGGATTCCAGACAAAATTGAGGTTCAAGTATTTTTGGTGCATTTGATTTCTGTCTTTATCTATTTAAAATTCATGCACTTAAGAATAATTTGCATATTATATAGACATTTCCCCTGATATTTTTTAATCTTTGACACTTCATATCATTACTAAACCAATCACTGTAGCACCTACTTCAAAAAATGATACGTTATATCCCTTGAGTTTATTAATCATAGAACAATCTTGGTCCATCAAAATTGTTTGATATGTGTAGCAAAAAGGGAAAAAAATCTCTTCTCTTTGAACTTTTGAAGACAATCACATTAGGGCTTAACTGTACAGCACTCTCGTGTCAATTATGAAAACATTATTCAATGGTTCTACTCAATTCGTTTGACTTACAGTTAACCCCGCAACTTTCACTATTAACTTTACTGTCTACATCTTTTAATATCTGACACTTACATATTGTAAATGATTGGCAAGATCTCTGAAATACAATTCAAAGTCAACTAGTACAGTGTTTCCCAGAGTAGGGGATGTAAAGTTGGTAGATAAATCAGAAAGGTTCTTAGTGAAGCACACAATAAAATTTTAGATAGCATATGGCACCACAATAATGAACCTTCTATCTTATAGTGAGAACTTGATTCTCATCTCAACATTTTTCCCCATTACCTCTCATTATAAGGAAGAATGAATCGGTATATTACTAATGTGTCTTTATCATGCCTTCAACACTTGTCATTATAATCAAGAAAGTATGAATTTCAGACACAGACTCAAAGTTTTCTTCTGTAGATGGTAAAGGTATATATTTTGTTATTTTAAATGTTAGTAGCATTGTGTTTAAGATGAATAAATACGACCGTTTTCCACTTATTATAATGCTAAAATGTTTAAAATACATTTACAACTTAAACAATGATTTAATCTTAAAATATCAACAAGTAAGATGGAAAACATTATGAATAAATAGCAAATAATAATTAAAGCATTTCACTGACTAAAAGAAGTGACTTCTTATAGTCTTCATCTTATAGTCTTCATCTTATAGAGAGCTGAATTACTCAGTGAACAAAATTGCTACAGACTGAATTGTGTTCTTTCCAAATTTATATAATAAAATCCTAAGCCCAGTTTTCTAATATTAACATTTAGAATAGGATCTGTAAAAAGGTCATTAAAGTTAAACTAGGTGACATGTGTAGATCCCAATTCAATCTCAAAGATATTCTTACAGGAAGAAAAAGTGTACATACAGAATACCCACAAGGGATCTGGACAAATAGATAAAAAGGATAGTATGGAATGATCTCACTTACAGGCAGAAGTTGAGAAAAAATATCAGAAATGAAAACACATATCAGACTTCAGGCTCAGAGAAAAAAAAATAGTATAGCTACAGGCCCTTTGGAATATAACTAAAATATGCCTACTAGATATCTACAAAATGGAGGACCCCCCAAAACTTTACCTGAACTATTCCAACCTTTATCTGAAACTTTAGATCCATGATTGGTCAACAATTTGTTTGGCTTTTCATGATAATTCTTTTTTCAACCACCGGGTTCCAGAAGCTACCATGATGCCGATCAGACTACCTCGGAGAGACAACCCCACCAATGTGTCCTGGAGCCCTGCTTCCCCAGAGACCCACTCTACTAGAGAACGAGAGAGGCAGACTGGGAGCATGGATCTATCAGTCAATGCCCATGTTCAGCAGGGAAGCAATTACAGAAAGCAGATCTTCCACCTTCTGCATCCCACAATGACCTTGGGTCCATACTCCCAGAGGGATAAAGAATAGGAAACCTATCATGGGAGGGGATGGGATACAGAGATCTGGTGTTGGGAATTGTGTGAAGTTGTATCCCTCTTATCCTATGGTTTTGTTAATGTTTCCTTTTTAAAAAAAATAAAGAATGAGAGAGAAAGCATGCAAGAAAGTAAAGGTTTAAATAAAAAAAAATACTACTTATAAAAGAAAAAGAAAAAAGATGTGAAAACACTAAGCAGAACTTGGATTGCAGTTGGTGTATTGCACCAAAGTAAGACTCTAGGGTGGTGGGGGGAAAGGTTCAGGTCCTGAAATACGATGTCAGATGAGGACCTACTTGGGGTTATATTACTATGTGGAAAACTGGGAAATGTTATCCATTTTTTGCATGTACCGCAGCTTTCTTCACCATTCATCTGTCTTTGGGCATCTGGATTGTGTCCAAGTTTGGACTACTACAAATGTGTTTCTATGAGCATAATTACAAAGTGATAACATCTCCTGTTATGTCAGCCCTATATATTCAGAGATAATGAACTTTTTTTTTTTTTTTTTTGCAATCACAGCTATCACTATGGTTCAATGCTTGCAACAACTCCACTACTTGAAACATTTTTTTTTTCTATTTTTTGATAGAGAGAGGGGGAGACAGAGGGGAGAGATACAGGAAACATGGCTCCATTAGTTCAGAAGCTCACTCCACCCTAGGGTTTAAACCTAGTAATGTGTGTAATCTACTGGGTGTACTACTTCCAAGACACTAATCAGAGATAATGTCTTTCAACTCAGTGTTGTCATTGTGCTACTGTTTCTACTCCCTACTTGAAAATATTTTTTGGATTCCTTGAAAACAATTTAGGAAATATGACCTGAAACAGAAACAAAACTGTCTTATTCATATTCACTGAAAAAATAATTACAAATTATTACTGGGAAATTCATCTTATTTTTTAAACAAACTTTAAATGGGATATTGTAAATTATATGATATGAAAATATGTGTTTTTTTTCTATTTTATTAATAGGACTGTATATTAACACCATTCCAACCACCAAAGGTCTGTGTTCCAACCCCCAAACCCATATAGGGAAGATGAAAATCTATCCTCACCCTCCACCCAGAGGTTTTTTACTTTGGTAAAATACTCCAAACTCTGTCAAATTCTATTTTCTTTTGTTTTTTATATTGATAAATTCTACTATAACTTTCCTTAGCACTCATAGTGAAGCTATTAGTTTAAGCCTATCTTTGACATGTCCAAGAAAATACCAATATTGCTATGCACATTTATTAAAAAGAATATTGCACCTTAAAAATTAAACAGCTAATTGATGCATCAACCTTTAGTAAAAAGCACATTGAAAACACAGATTTTTCTTTCTTAAAGATTTATATATTCATTATAACAAGGTAGCATGGGGCGGGAGAGAGACAGAGAGAAAGGGAGAGAGAGAAAAGAAGACAGAGAAATCAGGAGGTGGTACACTTGGTTAAGCATAAGCATTACAGTGCATAAGGACCCAGGTTCAAGCCCCTTATCCCTGCCTACAAGGAAAAGCTTCATGGGTGGTGAAATAGGTCTGCTGGTATTTCTGTTTCTTTTCCTCTCTATCTCCCCTTCCCTACTCAATTTCTCTATATCTAATACATAAATAATTTTTTGAAAATGTTAAAAGAGATAAGCATATCTCTAGCAAATAAAATACTGAGAATCAAACTTATGACTTCATTCTTCCAAGTCCAGCACTTTTTTTTTCATGTACATATATATTCTTTTTTTTTAATTTAAGAAAGGATTAATCAACAAAACAATAGGGTAGGAGGGGTACAACTTCACACAATTCCCACCACCCAATCTCCATATCCCACCCCATCCCCTGATAGCTTTCCCATTCTCCATCCCTCTGGGAGCATGGAACCAGGGTCATTGTGGGTTGCAAAGGTAGAAGGTCTGGCTTTTGTAATTGCTTCCCTGTTGAACATGGGCGTTGACTGGTCAGTCCATACTCCCAGTCTGCCTCTCTCTTTCCTAGTAGGGTGGGTCTCTGGGGAAGCTGAGCTCCAGGACACATTGGTGGGGTCTTCAATCCAGGGAAGCCTGGCCAGCATCCTGATGGCATCTGGAACCTGGTGACTGAAAAGAGAGTTAACATACGAAGCCAAACTGTTGAGTAATCCTGGACCCAAAGCTTGGAATAGTAGAGAGGAAGTGTTAGGGAGATACTCACTGCAAACTCCAGTGTACTTCTGCTTTCAGGTATATGTTTTGCAGTAGTTTATAGATACGTGTGAAAATATGCTCTCTCTCACAGAAACTGGTGTATATCTAGGTTTGGGGACTTTGTTAGAAAGTGAACCACCTGAGATGAAATTAGAGTATACTATGAAAGGAAAGGTCTCACCCAAGTAATGAAGCTGAAGGGTTGTCATTCCACATGTGAAGTCTCTGGACACAGTCTGAAGTGAAGCATGTTGAGGTGGCAATCATTGCATTGGTTAGGTTGTGATCGATGGATGTAAAATTATTTGATATGGATTGGGAGAGGCATACAGAAAAGTGGGCCCTATCCAAGGGTTCCAGGACTGGGGGTAGTAGGGGCTCTATAGTGGAGATGTGAGGTTCCTGCTGTCTTAGGGTTCAAAAAGACAATTGATAGTTAATGTTATCATCACATTATTTGGTAATTGGGTTAACTTTGAAAAGTCCCTTTGTTATGGTTTGCTGTACAGTACCCAGTATCTTGTATATAGCTATACTATTGGATGCTTCTATCTACTTGGTCTAGGCTTTTGAGAGAGTCAGCATATCAATTACACAGCCTATATATTAAAAAGATTCAGTTTGTGTTTTGAAGAACTTTGAGACATACAATTGATTTTCCCCTCTCAAATTAATAAACTAGCGATTTATATGTCTACATTTTGCTAGCAGTGTACATAAACACCATTCCCACCACCAAAAGACTGTGACCCATCCCTCCCACCACTCCCACCCCCCACTGGCCCAGGAAGCTGCATGTCTACCCCTCACCACTGGGTTTTTACTTTGGTGCCCTACTTACAATTTGGTCAGGTCCTGCTTTTAGTTTCCCTTTCAGATCTTCTTACTTAACTTCTATTGATGAGTGGGATCATCCCATACTCATCTTTAACTTTCTGACTTAGCTCATTCAACATAATTCCTTCTAGCTCTGTCCAAGATGGGTCAGAGAAGGTGGGTTCATTGTTCTTGATAGCTGCATAGTATTCCATTGTGTATATATACCACAGCTTTCTCAGCCACTCATCTGGTGTTGGGCACCTGGGTTGCTTCCAGGTTTTAGCTATTATGAATTGTGCTGCTATGAACATAGGAGTACACACCTCTTTTTGGTTGTTTGTTATGGAGTCCTTGGGGTATAACCCCAGGAGAGGATCATATGGAAGGTCCATGTCTAGCCTTCTGAGAGTTTTCCAGACTGCTCTCCACAGAGGCTGAACCAATTTACATTGTAAATGTAAAAGGGTTCCTCTGTCCTCACAACCTCTCTAACATTTGTTGCTGCTGAAATTTTTGATGTATGCCATTCTTACAGGAGTGAGGTAGTATCTTAGTGTTGTCTTAATTTGCATTTCTCTGAAAATCAGTGAACTAGAGACATTTTTCATATGTTTCGTAGCCTTTTGGATCTCCTCTGTAGTGAATGTTTTGTTCATATCCTCTGCCCATTCTTCGATGGGGTCATTTATTTTTTGGTGCTGAGTTTGCTGAGCTCTTTATATATTTTGGTGATTAGTTTCTTGTCTGATGTATGGCATGTGAAGATCTTCCCCCATTCTATGAGGGGTCTCTCTGTTTGTTTAATAGTTTCTTTGGATGTGCAGAAGCCTTTCAATTTGATATAGTCCCATTGGTTTGTTTCTTCTTTAGTCTTCCTTGCATTGGGTTTGATTCATCAAAGATGTCCTTGAGGTGTAGGTGGGAAAGTGTTTTACCAATGTTTTCCTCTAAGTATTTGATTGTTTCTGGTCTGACATCTTTTGTTTCTGGTGAGATAAGGTGGTTCAGTTTCATTCTTCTGCATGTTTCAACCCAGTTTGCCCAGCACCATTTTTGTTTTGTCCCTATCAGCTTTTGGTATCAGGGTGATGTTGGCTTCATAGAAGGTGGAAGGGAGTATTCCTGTTTCTTCAATCTTATGGAATATCTTAAGAAGTATGGGTATTAACTGTTTCCTGAAAGTTTTGTAGAATTCGTTTGTGAAGGATCTGGTCCAGGACTTTTGTTGTTGGGGAGATTCTTAATAACGGTTTCAATTTCTTTGTCTGTGATTGGTGCATTTAGATTTTGTAGTTCTTCTTGGTTCAGTTTTGGAAGTGCATAGGTTTCTAGGAATTGTCCATTTGTTCAGATTCTCTAGCTTGGTGGCATATAGTTCTTTATAGAAGTTTCGCAGGTTTCTCTGGATTTCTGTGGTGTCAGTTGTCATATCTCCTCCATCGTTTACACTTCTATTAATTTGAGTCTTCTGTCTTTTTTGTTTGGTGAGTCTGGCTAGGGGTTTGCCAATTTTGTTTAATCTTTCAAAGAACCAACATTTGGCTTCATTGGTCTTTTGTATGGTTCTTTTATTTTCGATGTTGTTTATTTCTGCTCTAACTTTAGTGATTTTTGTCCTTCTGGTTGCTTTAGGGTTCCTTTGTTCCTCTTCCTCTAAGTCCTTGAGGTGTGCAGTAAGGTCGTTCATTTGAGCTTCTTCTTGGTGTTTAATATGTGATTGTATGGCTATAAGGTTCCCTCTCAGTACTGCTTTAGCTGTGTCCCAAATATTTTGATAGGTTGTGTCTTCATTTTCATTAGTTTCCAGGAACATTTGAATTTCCTGCGTGAGTGATTCTCTGACCCAGTGGTTCTTAAGCAGCATGTTGTTTAGTTTCCAAATTCTGTGTCTTTTAATAATTTTCTGTTTGTTGTTAAATGTTAGTTTTACTCCACTGTGGTTTGAGAAGATACTTGGGATGATTTCAATGCTCTTGAATTCATTGATGCTGTCTTTGTGGCCTAACATGTGGTCTATTCTTGACTATGTGTTATGTGGATTTGAAAAGAAGGTGTAATCCAGTTTTTTGGGGTGGAGGAGTCTGAAAATTTCCAAGGGGTCTAGTCTGTAGATCTCTTCATTCAATTCTCTTGTAACTTTATTGGTTCTCTGCTTTGTTGATCTGTCTAAGTGTAAGAGTGGGGTATTAAAATCTCTGACTATTATTGTATTACTATTGATGTATTTTTGAAATTCTTTCAGTAGATGCTTAATGTATGTAGATGGTCCCTCATTGGGTGCATAGATGTTAATAATTGTTAAGTCTTCTTGGCTGATTGATCCTCTAAGCATTATGTAATGTCCTTGCCTATCTTTTATTACTTTATTTAATTTAAAATCTATCGTGTCTGAGATGAGAATGGCTGTTCCTGCCCTTTTTTGTGGTCCGTTAGCCTGTATGATAGTTTTCCATCCTTTCACTTTAAGTCTGTGTTTATCTTGTTGTGACAGATGGGATTCTTGCAAGCAGCATATGGTTGGGTTATGTTTTCTGATCCATCTCCCCACCCTGTGCCTTTTGATGGGTGAGTTTAAGCTATTGACGTTTATTGATATTATGGATTTAATGCATTGTAGTGCCATTGTTCTAAAAATAAAATTTGTTTTCTCTGATATATTGGAAGTATCATAGTGATGTTCTTGTTTATAAGAGGTCTTTTAGTACCTCTTTCAGGGCCGGCTTGGTGATGGTTGCCTCCTTTAACTGTTGTTTATCTAAGAAGGTTTTGATCCCTCCATCTAGTTTGAATGAAAGTCTAGCAGGATATATTATCCTTGGTTGAAACCCTTTTTCATTCAAGGCTCGATAGATATCTTGCCACTCCCTTCTGGCTTTTAGAGTTTGAGTGGAGAATTGTTTAGATAATCTTATGGGTTTTCCCTTGTATGTGACTTTTTTTTTTCTCTCTTGCAGCCTTTAGGATCCTTTCTTTATCCTTACTTCTTCTTATTGTGACTATGATGTGTCTTGGTGTCTTCAGGTCTTGGGTTGATTCTGTTTGGTACTCTCTGGGCCTCTTGAATCTTGATATCCTTTCTGTTATTCAGGTCTGGGAAGTTTTCTTCTATTCTTTCCTCTAGAATGTTTGCTTCCCCTTCTTCTCTTTCTTCCTCTGGCAGGCCAATTATACCAATGTTACTTCTTTTGAGATCATCCCATATGTCTCTGTTATTTTTTTCAGTGTCTCTCAATCTCTTTTTAAGGTCTTTCACCTATTTCTTTGTTTTCTCTAACTCATCCTCTGTCTGACTAATTCTGTTTTCTGCTTCTGTTAGTCTGCTTTCCCTTGCCTCAGCTTCTTTCTTCATTACAGCTATTTCATCTTTCAGTTTTCTAATTGCCTCAAGATAATCAGTATTTTCCTTAGGGGTCTCAACTGTTGTTTCCCTAATACTGCTATTCCTTTCCTCCAAAGTTGTTTTCATTTCTGTGATTAATAAGTTTATTATTGCTTGCATACTTTTCTTATCTATGGTTACTTCTGGCTGATTTGTAGTTTCTTCTGGGCTCTTGTCTTCATTCATTGGAGTAGCAGTTTTATTTGTTTTTCATCTACCCATTTTTTTTGATTTATGTGTTTTTTATGCTCTGTTGTTCCTTAGTTGTTGTGTCTTGAGTACAAGTAACACTGTACTAAATACCTTTATGACAATTGCACTCACCAACCTCAGGAATTACAGTAGCAACTGAAGTATGTATTGAAGTAGTTTAATCCTTACCAGTTAGCCAAACAATTTCTCCAATCCGTGAAAAAATAGTAACCAAATCCCAGTGAATAAAGAGAAAAGAAAGGATAGCAAGAAAAGACAATTATGCAAATCTACTATCTACTGTATATTCTAGGGGTAACAGGAGGGGAAAGGGAACTAGAGCAGAGATACACACATAGAGAGTCCACTCTGAGTCAGATTTCTTCCCCAAAATAATTCACAAATTCAGAAAGGCAAAGAAGAAGGAAGAAATGTATGACAAGATTAAAAAATAAATAAATAAAAGAGAGAGAGAGAGACAAGAGAGAGAAAAGGTAGAAGATAAGAAAAAGAGTTGTAATTAAAGAGCAGTGAAAGGAAATTCCCAAATGTCTATCAGTGAATTCAAAAAAGCACCCTGTTTGGTGGTGTGTGGGATCCTTCTAGAAGCTGGTCCCCAGGGACTGCTTGGGGGGGGGGGGAAGAGGTACGCTTGAAAATTAAAAGGAAGAAAAAGATTTTTTTTCCCCTTTTTTCCCTACTCTAATTCTTAACCCAAATTAAGTTATAGTCACCTCTTGGTGTCACCACTAGGACCCCTTATTGGCTGGCCTGCTAAAGGCAGAAAATCCTACTGTTTCCAGGAGATGTGGTCGGAGCTCAGCTGCTAGCAGCTTCTCAGTCCACCATCTTCTGGGAAACCCCCCCCTCCAGACTTTTGTAAAGGATTTCTCGAAAATGAAAACTAGCTCCAAGTCCTTTGATCCAATGAGAGCTATACTCAAGAAGTCTTCGGATCCGCCCTCAGGATCGCGGTGGTCCCCGGAGACTCCCAAGAGAAAGCCCCAGAGCTACAGTGCTCCCTCCCAGTCCTCTGCCAGCTGCCCAGCAGCACTCTGCAACCGGCGGAGGAGTCACTTTCCCGGGCGCAGGACAGTGCTGGCGCACCCGCCTTGCCCGCCGCCGCCTGGGAAGTCTAGAACAGCCGCCCGCTAGTCCGTGCCACCTTTACTCTAATTCTTAACCCAAATTAAGTTATAGTCACCTCCTTGGTGTCACCGCTAGGACCCCTTATTCGCTGGCCTGCTAAAGGCAGAAAATCCTACCGTTTCCAGGAGATGTGGTCGGAGCTCAGCCGCTAGCAGCTTCTCAGTCCGCCATCTTCTCCATCAGTCACATTCTATGTTTTATATTTTCCTTTTTGCTTTAGATTCTCATACAATTCAACTTTAAATGATCATTCTCTATAAACATATAAATCTGTATCATTTATACTTGATTTTCAGCACTGAAAAATTAAGCATATTGTAATGAATTCAGTATTTCTTAGTAAATACATTGGAATTAATAGGCAATAAGTACAGCTAGTTATTCCAGCATGCCTAATACTAAAATTTAGAAATGTATTTTGTATTATACTTTCATTGTTTTGGTTGTCAGGGATTGAATCCAGGACCTCATAGATGTGAAGAATATTCTTTGTCACTAAATTTTATGCCTGAACCATAAATTTATTAGGTACAAGAGAGTATTTAGAAAGCAACTTTTTCAGCTTATATTAATATGGTTAAAGTATACTTAGAAAAGCAGAATTTTATAGAACCTAATGTTTGCGGCAATGACTGAAATGCCAGAGGGTTAAAGAATAGGAAAGCTATCAGGGAGTAGATGGGATATGGAGTTCTGGTGGTGGGTACTGTTTGGAGTTCTCCACCTCTTAACCAGTGGCCTTGTCAGTGTTTCCATTTTATAAATTTTTTAATGCCTATACTATGTATTGTTAAAATAGGAAAAAATTTAAGTATAAATTAGGGTCATGATTATAATTATGACAACTTGTGCATGAAACAATTGCTCATAAGAAAATCTAGACACACTTAAAAGGAAATTGTTATATACTTCTTCATTGATCCCAAGGAGAACTTCATATGCAAGACTCTTCCTCTGCTAAGTTTTTTTTTTTTTGGAAGTGAATTGATATGCCAAAGCTATATCACTGATTGATCAACAGATTATAACTCAGGTACCTACTACTCTCTAATTCTGATAAAATGATTAAATAAACGGGATTTACAAAAATCAAGAACTAACCAAATAGTTCAATACTTCTAAAAACTACTTAGAATTTCTGTGAATTCAGTTTCTTCATGGTACATAGATAAATGAAATCTCCTTGACAAATTTTGAAATTTTTATCTACTGTGTATTCAGCCTTCCCAGTATACTAACTTATCCAAAAAGTTGTTGGGCATTATGACAGCCCCCTCCCCCCTGCATTGATTGATGTTGTGGTCTATTTACATAATGATTGTTTTGCCTGAGACTTGCCCTGCCTGCAGGGTATTGGTTAATACCACTGGTTAGAACCTTCGCAACAGCTGCTATGGAAGCTTTCTACCTTCGTGCTCTTTTCTTTTCTCTACCCCCTCTCCTAGCCATTTCCTTTTTCCACTTGCCACTTCCAGTTAAAGATATATATAAAGGCATTGTCTGATCAATAATGGCATTGCGTTGTGTTCCTGCTCTGCCATGAGTTCCTGGTCTTTCTCCCGCATAGCTGAGTAAGCAGCAGCCCAGGTTGGCCCCAGTCAAGTTCTCTCCAACCCAGAGAGCACGTGCCCAGGAAGAAACACCCTCATGCTAGCCCTGCAAAAAGTCAATTTACAACTGTTTCCTTTCACAACCTTCTATTATTCAGTTTCACTCAAAAAGATTACCCATGTACTGACATCCATCTAAAACTATTAGATATGTATAAAGATGGGAAGAAAATGCATCAGAGATAACAGCATTTTGTGGAAACCATTGGGAACCATGTGGTATTTTATTCTCCAGCAATTATTATTTATTTGAGACAGTAAAAAAAGAAAGAGAGGAAAGAGGATGGGATGGGATGGGATGGAGCAAATGTTGAGATCAACATAAAAAATTATTTGAGAAACATTATAGAATATTTAAATTTTGTATGAGTTAGCCAGATTTCCACCACAGTTGATTCATATTTATATAATATGTAGATAGATGTATGTAGGGGTGTGTGTGTGTGTGTGTGTGTGTGAGAGAGAGAGAGAGAGAGAGAGAGAGAAAGATTTTGTCTTACTATAATCTTTCTTAGTCCTAACTATATTTCTTTTTTTCTCAAAATTGTTTCACAGTGAGTCAAATGAGTATGTAACAGATTTTTTATGGTCATGAGGCTCAAAAAAGTGAAAAGTTAAAGCAAGGTACCCGATGATATTTAGACAAGACAGGAGTGATGATTAGGCACTCTAGTCATCTGGATGCTCAGCATTTTCAAATAGATTCATCATTTATTTGCAGAGTGTCTGTGTCTAGTAGTTACAAATAGATTCAAGAGTCACCAGAATCTCTGTCTTCTGACTTCATTATACCAAAATGAGAAAATGAATAACTTCAAGAGCTTTCACATAGTTAATAGAAGCAGAGGGAAGTTTGCCTTTGATATTCACCTGTTCAGCATACTTAAAAGCTATTCAATAAGGCTATCTTTCTTTTAAAGTTAATATAACAGGAGTGTTTTCACCAGTATTGTGTGTGTGTGTGTGTGTGAGAGAGAGAGAGAGAGAGAGAGAGAGAGAGAGAGAGAGAGAGAGAGAGAGAACACTGAGTAAGATAAAGAAATGAAACACATTTATAGAACAGACAACTCATGTGTTTTCAAAGTTCATCTTGTAATTAAAGTATAATAATACAACACAATCACAGAGTGATACATTGGTGCAGTTTTTTGCTTTGTAATGAGGTGAATTCTATTGAAAAACATTACTGGTATTTAATGGTTGCACATTTATTTAGCAAAATTATCCCCTATCCTTAGGACCTGTAATTCCTTGCTGAGAATTGATTTGGAAATGAATAAAATACTACTTGAAGGTTTAAACAAGAGTTAGTCTCTGCATTTGAAGAACTTATAATTGAACAAGGAAAACCAACCTGCATATAGTTATGATAAGAATCAGAACAAATTATGCTAAATGCAATTAGTCAATGAAGACTAGAGAAAAGTATAGAAGGCAAAAGAAGGCAGAGGAAGTTTCACTTAAGAACTGGCAATTTCAGCAAGTGAAATTTGCTAAGAAAGTGATGTGGAGATTATTATTTTCAGGAGGAAGGCAGAGATATATGCATAGGGTTAGAAATATTAATTTGAAAATCCATCCGAAAGAGAGAAATAATAAGCAAACGTGTGTCATAAACAGTTGACTTTGTGAAGGAAGGGATTTACTAGAGGAAATGTTACTAGAAATTTAGAGCTAGATTCCAGAGGCTTGCATTTTAAAAACTCTTATACCTAAGACTTTTCCTATATACAAAATGATACAATAAATTAAATTATTTGCAAAAGAGTAGGTTCTGTTAGTGCTTATCTTTTTCTTTTTCTTTCTTTCTTTTTTTTTTGCCTCTACAGTTACTGCTGGGGCTCAGTGCCTTCACTACCAATCCACTGCTCCTGGAGGCTACTTTACCCCCCTTTTGTTACCCTTGTTGTTTATAATTGTTGTTATTGTTGTCATTGTTGTTAAATAGGACAGAGAGAAATTTGTTAAAATTTCGGAGGCTCCAGCTGGGCAGGCTAGCTTCATGGGCGGGTAACAGAGACGACCAGAGACAACAGCTGGGCAGGGAAGCTGTATTTCTTTATTCAGGAACAACGATTAATAAACTAAGACAAACTAATCACCAAACAGAACTCTGCTGTCTCTTTGCGGCGGTGCAAGCACTCTCTCTTACTCTCAAACTCAGGAACCCTCTCCAACTCTCGAACTCTGGAACCCTGGAACTCTGGCAGGGTTCCTTCGGGGCGGGGCCAAGCAGGCCCGCGAAACTAACTGGACTGATGCAATTCTCTTGGCGGGGGAGAACTACTCAATGTAAAGCATACAACAATTCCCCCTTTTCTTTTTAACTAAATGACTATAGTATCAAGGGTGTGGGGTGAACAGAAACCTATATCGTACAGGCATTTTTTTAAAAAGAAACTGGCACGAACATGGAGAAACATGTAAGCAAGTAACAAGAACCAGTGTGCTGCCAAGGGAAGGACTGAGGGGGCCTTTTTTTTTTTGCCTCTATGGGCAAAACTTTATCAGCTTAAAAAAAAAACATTTCTTGCCTCTGGGGGGTGTAATTTCTTGCCTCTGGGGGGGCGTACTTGCCTTGACGGGCATTTGCATGGGGGCGGGGAATGGCCTAGAGTCCCAAAGGCAGCTGGCTGCAATTTACTTACTATGAAACAAAACTTGTTATTAGCATATTTCTAATAGAGAAGGAATTTGAGACTTTTACATATCAACAATGTCTTTTAACCTTTTGTTACACCCATTCAAGATGGAGTCAGGAAAGGAAACCTCAGGCATGAGAATAATTAGCATAGCCATTGTGCGATCTACCATTTCTAATAGAGAAGGTAATCGAGAGTTTTACACATCAACAAGTCTATTTAACCTTTTGTTTAGACCAACTTAGTTAAAATATATTGCTTGTTAACTAATTTTTACCTCAGACTTTAAATGTAAGTTAATTTTATCTTTATGAGAATTACGTTGAAAACCTTTTTCATTTAACTTTGTCTAGTAAGAATTTAGCCTTAAAGTTACTGTTTACCAAACTTTAAACATACACATAAACATGGTCATTAATACACAAGGAGAGAAACCTTTGTTACGAAGACCTGTCATTTTAAACACGAATTTAGATCTGTACTGTCTTAGTTGTTGGGGGGGGTTCACCATCTGGAGGTGGCTTCTCACGCAGCTTCACTTCTAGGAATTGCAGGTTGCAATCTCTGCACAAATCTCTGTGTACTCCAGCTTGTCTGCCTTCAGACCGGACCGGCAGCTGGAGATCTCTTGTGCCCAGTTTTGGCAGGGAGCCCGGGGGTCCGGGAGGTCCGGGATCATTCCAGAATTCATAGCAAGAGGGCAGCCGGGCCAGTTTTGTAGAAGGCGTGGCCCTAGGTGCCCAGGGGTGGCAGCCATAATAGGCCTCCATGGCCCTGCCCCATGGCCCTGCCATGTCTGCTGCCCTGTTCGCAGTGGCTGAGCAGCGTGGAGGGATCACGCGTCCAGTGCCCTGCGCCACGCGGTGGAGAGCCGGCTCCTGTGGGCTGGCCTGCGTGCTGGCATCGGGCTCCTGCATGGTGGCATCAGGCTCCTACGTGGTGGCGTCAGCCTCTTGCATGCTGGCGTCGGGCTCCTGTGTGGTGGCATCGGGCTCCTGCGTGGTGGCATCGGGCTCCTGTGTGCTGGCGTCAGCCTCCTGCGGGCTTTGGGGCTGGGGGGCTGCAGGCACGGTGTGCGGGGTTGTCTGGGCGCAGCCGGCTGGCTGGCTGTTTAACCAGGTGGAAACAGCAGCTCTGCGCCTCGCCTCTTGCCCACTGGCTATTCCCGCTGGCTGTTCTGAGTTCACCTGAGCAAGTGGAAACCACAGAGTGGTCCAGAGATAAATGTTCCAGAAACAGCAAAACAGTCTCATGAAGAAAGAGCAGAGGCCTTTGGGGATCTCTTCACAAGCAGAAGAGAAGGCCATAGTGCATAGGTAGCCAAATTGTCTTTACTTATCTGAGAGATGCGCAGGTCAGGTCCACGTGGGCGCCATTTGTTGTTAAAATTTCGGAGGACTCTAGCTGGTCGGGCTGGCTTCATGGGGTGGGTAACAGAGATGTGGAGACAACGGCTGGGCAGGGAAGCTGTATTTCTTTATTCAGGAACAACGATTCATAAACTAAACCAAGCTAATCACCAAACAGAACTCTGCTGCCACTTTGCCGCGGCGCAAGCACTCTCTCTTACTCTAGAACTCTTCAACTCTCAAACTCTGGAACCCTGGAACTCTGGCGGGGTTCCTTCGGGGTGGGGCCAAGCAGGCCCGCGAAACTAACTGGACTGATCCAATTCTCTTGGCGGGGGAGAACTACCCAATGTAAAGCATACAACAGAAATTGAGAGAGGAGAGGAAGACAGAGGGAAAGAGAAAAACACCTGCAGACCTGCTTTACCGCTTATGAAGCGACACCCCCCCCCTTTGCAGGTGGGGAGCTGAAATCTCAAAACAAGATCCTTACACAGGTCCTTGTGCTTTGTGCCATGTGTGCTTAACCCTCTGCACTACCGCCCAGCTCCCAGTGTTCATCTCTTAAAGTCTAGATTCAGGACAGGGTAGCTTTGGAAATGTATTTTTATTAAGTTGTTATTGTTTCCATTCATAACTTATTTGGTTGAAATTTCATAGCTATAGAATGTTTGTGCTGTGGTATTATTTGAAGTACCTGGATCACTGTGTGGGGTTTCTTTTATCTATATCCTCTAATCCCATTTACTCTTTTTTATATCTTTATTGGGGGATTAATGTTTTACATTCAACAGTAAAAACAATAGTTTGTACATGCATAACATTTCTCAGCCTTCCACATAACAATACTACCCCCACTAGGTCCTCTGTTATCCTTTTTGATCCTGTACTCACCCCCCATTTCAGAGTTTTTTACTTTGGTGAATACACCAACTGCAGTTCAGGATCTACTTGTGTTTTCACTTCTGATCTTATTTTTCAACTTGTGCCTCAGAGTGAGATCATCCCATATTCATCTTTCTGTTTCTGACTTATTTCACTTAACTTGATTTCTTCAAGTCCCATGCAAGATGGACTGAAAATGGGAAGTCACCATTTTTAATAGCTGAGAAGTGTTCCATTGTGTATATGTACCACAACTTGCTCAGCCACTCATCTGTTGTTGTACAACTGGGTTGCTTCCAGGTTTTGGCTATTACAAATTGTGATGCTAAGAACATTGGTATAGAAAGTTGGACAGCCTCTGTGGAGAGCAGTCTGGAAAACTCTCAGAAGGCTAGACATGGACCTTCCATATGATCCAGTAATTCCTCTCCTGGGGTTATACCCCAAGGACTCCAGAACAAACAACCAAAAAGAGGTGTGTACTCCTATGTTCACAGCAGCACAATTCATAATAGCTAAAACCTGGAAGCAACCCAGGTGCCCAACAACAGATGAGTGGCTGAGAAAGCTGTGGTATATATACACAATGGAATACTATGCAGCTATCAAGAACAATGAACCCACCTTCTCTGACCCATCTTGGACAGAGCTAGAAGGAATTATGTTAAGTGAGCTAAGTCAGAAAGATAAAGATGAGTATGGGATGATCCCACTCATCAACAGAAGTTGAGAAAGAAGATCTGAAAGGGAAACTAAAAGCAGGATTTGACTAAATATGGAGTAGGGCACCAAAGTAAAGACCCTGTGGTGAGGGGTAGACATGCAGCTTCCTGGGCCAGTGGGGGGTGAGGGTGGGTGGGTGGGATGGGTTACAGTCTTTTGGTGGTGGAAATGGTGTCTATGTACACTCCTATTAAAGTGTAGTCATATAAATCACTAGTTAATTAATATGAGAGGGGGAAAATTAATTGTATGTCTCGAAGTTTTTAAAACACAGACTGAGTCTTTTTAATATATAGGCTGTGTATTTGGTATGTGGACTCTATCAAAAGCTTAGACAAAGTAGATCAGAAGCAACCAATGGCACAGCTACATACTGGGTACTATACAGCAAACTCTAACAAAAGTACTTTTCAAAGTTAACCCAATTACCAAATAATGTGATGATAACATTAACTATCCATTGTCTTTTTGAACCCTAAGACAGCAGGAACCTCACATCTACACTAGAGAGCCTATATTTCCCCCAGTCCTGGAACCTTAGGATAGGGCCCACTTTGCCACATGCCTCTCCCAATCCATATCAAATAATATCGCATCTGCCAATCGCAACCTTCCCAATGCAACGATTGCCACCTCAACATAAATAAAAAATGAAAAAAAAATTTTAAAAAAGGAACAAAAAAAAAAGAAAGTTGGGTGGTACTACAGTGGTTGAGGACAGGTGGTGCAAAGTACAAGGAACAGCATAAGGATCCCAGTTCAAGCCCCCAGCTCCACACCTGCAGGGGAGTCGCTTCCCAGGTAGTAAAGCAGGTTTGCAGATGTCTCTGTCTTCCTTTTCTCTCTCCATTTCTCTCTATTCAATACAACAACAACAACATCAATAACAACAATGATAACTACAACAACAATAAAAAACAAGGGCAACAAAAAGGGTTAATAAATAAATATACAAAAATTAAAAAAAAAGAATATAGGTATACATAAATCTTTTTGGATGGGTGCCTTGGGTTCCTTAGGATATATCCCCAGGAAAAGAATTGCAGGATCATAGGGTAGGTCCATTTCTAGCCTTCTGAGATTTCTCCAGACTGCTCTCCACAGAGGTTGGACCAATTTACATTCCCACCAGCAGTGCAGGAGGGTTCCTTTGACCCCACAACCTCTTTAGCATTTGCTGCTGTTATCTTTTCTGATGTATGACATTCTCACAGGAATGAAGTGGTATCTCACTGTTGTCTTTATTTGCATTTCTCTGACAATCAAAGACTTGGAATATTTTTTCATGTGTTTCTCTGCCATTTGGATCTCTTCTGTGGTGAATATTCTGTCCAAGTCCTCCCCCCATTTTTGGATGGGGTTATTTGTTTTCTTGTTGTTGAGTTTGGCAAGTTCTTTGTATGTTTTGGTTGTTAGCCTCTTGCCTCTTGCCTGATGTATGGCATGTAAAGATCTTCTCCCATTCTGTGAGGGGTCTCTTGGTTTGGTTTCTTTTGTTATGCAGAAGATTTTTAATTTGATGTATCCCCATACCTTTATACATGCCTTTGTCTTCTTTGTATTTTAATTCATTTCAATGAAAATGTGTTTAAAATTTATGCAGAAAAAAGGTTCTGCCAATATTTTCCTTTGACTATCTGATAGTTTCTGGTCTAACATCCAAGTCCTTGATCCACTTGGAAAGTTACTTTTGTATTTGGTGAAATACAGTGGTTCAGTTTCATTCTTCTGCATGTTTCAACCCATTGTTTCCAACACCATTTGTTGAAGAGACTCTGCTTTCCCCATTTAATAGTCTGGCACCTTTGTCAAAGATTAGATGTCCATAGGTGTGGGGGATTACTTCTGGGCTCTCAATTCTATTCCACTAGTCAGTATGTCTATTCATGTTCCAGTACCAAGCAGTTTTGATGACAATGGCCCTATAATATAATTTGAGATCTGGGAGTTTGATGCCTCCAGTTCTGTGCTTTCTTCTCAAGTCGAATCCCATTTTCAAAGACTGCACTTTCATGACCATAGTGTCTCCAGTGGCCCCACTTCCCAAAACCACCACAGGAAGTATTAAGAGGTACAGATTCAACATTTGAATTGTGTGGAGACACAAACATTTTGGCCCATTACAAATGGCATAGTTACTTATATATACACCTTTCCAGATCACTATTATTCTCCAGGAAAGAATCCCTAAATTCTTTTTTCCATGCTTAAGATCCAGAGTTCATGCCCAGGTCCCCATTATATGTGGGCTTCCCATCTATACTGAATAAGTCTTAATCTTCCCAAAGAACGTTTTTCATAAAAAGCTAAAGTCATCTCACTATATAAGTTATGGTCTGTTCATCAGCTAAGGATATTATATTTCTGCATAATCTGCATTATTATTGACACAGTCAATTGATACACACTTTTGAGAGCCAGGAGGCTGCACTTTTCTACCACACATCTGGGATAGATAGTACACAACTTCTTACTCAGTGTTCAGTATTGTGTGGTCTTTCTTCATTAGTATTAGTCCAGATAAGACTCTTCAATTCTTGTTATATAAATAAAAAACAAACTATTTGTATCTTATTAGGTAAAGTCTCTTTAGAAGCTGTATTTCCTGAGAGATGTGAGTCCCAGGAGACTACAAAGTAGCAATTTCATTTGAATTATTCATGGATACTAACTAACATTTAAGCAAATTAGGCTATTACCTCAAATTCCAAATTAGAGACAAACATTCCTTACAAGTCATTAGAAAGTTCTACTTGAGATAATATTGTTAACAATATTATCAGTTCCTTCTTTCTATTGTGATCTATAACTGAATCTAATCCCAACACTCTTATTTTATCAGAAATGTCCACATAATAACCCATTAATTATGGCATTAAGATTTTCTATATCATGTTTTACTTTTGTTTATACTTTAGTTTTACTGTTTAGTGTATTCTGTTTGGAGAGTTTTTCTGCCACTTCCACTAACTCTACTATACACTTAAAAATTTTAGCAAATTACATTTATGCTTAGAAGTAGATTTACAAGTAAATGGCTTAAAACACCACAATCAAGTATGATAATGGCAAAATGTTACACTTTTAATAAATGATTAGGAATAACTGTAATGAAAAGATTTATTTCATAGAACAAAAGCACTTAAGTAGGAGTTTATATTACTGCTATGCTTCAATGATGATAACACTGGGACTTCAACCTGCATAGCTACAATGATTAATTAAAGTCCTTGTTCAGGATGAGTGAGTACCATTATTGTTCTTAAATAGGAAAAGGCAGATAACCATTACTGATTATTCCTCAATTCCCAGTCTTACTGTTAAAGACTAAAGAATGCTAACGTAGGTTGCACAATTTTCAAGATGCTATGAAAGCAAAATATAGTAAAAGCTCTATACATATGTGTGTAAAATAGAAACACTGCATTAATTCAAAGGTTTAAGTTTTCATACTTGCTCCTGAAGGTCTGAATATAACACTTATTCATATCAATAGAATTTTTTATTGTCACCAGGCTTATTTATGTGGTTCAGTGCATATAAGAAGAAACTACAACTCCCTATGTCTATTTTTTCTTTTCTTTTTCTTTTTACTTAATAGGATAGAAAGAAATTGAAAGGGGAAGGGGAGATAAAGGGGGAAAGAAAGATACCCACAAGGCATATTCCCTGCTCCTGAAACTATCCCCCTAAAGGTGGAGACCAGGGGCTTGAATTCAGGACCTTCTGCATGTTAACCTTCACCTAACTGGGGGCTCTACCACCGAGCCCCCGTCAATATGATTTTAACATCATCAAGGGTATGGTAGTTGATGGAATATCTTTCTTTTATTATGAAAACATCCAACAAAAGTATTAAAATCACACAAGCAAGAGGCCCCAGCTATGGAGAAAGAAAGCATACTTGTTTCTTTTCTTGAAATAATCCACAATAAAAATGAACAACAAAAACCAAATAGCTAACTATATAAGAAACCTGTCACATATAAAAGAAGTGAGGTAGTCTGATACAATTACATTCTTAAACTTAATCCTCTCTGCACTATCCAAATGAGCAATTTTATTGGCTTTGGAAAATGTTGGTATGTTCCCTTCCCCCCAACCTCTGAGAAGAATTGGTTTGCCCCTTGCTAGTTTTGCGCCCGGCTTTCTCCCCGACCCCTATGCTAAGGACGTGCAGAGTCCCAGCAGCAGCAGGGAGAGAGGATGATGGAGAAAAGCACATGGTGTGGTGATTTGCCCGTTCGTGAATAAAGATTAAACTGCGTTCTCAGCCCAGCCGTGTGACTCTGGTCATCTCTGTTACCCGCCCGTGAAGCCAGCCCAGATAAAACAACATATGGCGCCTACACCATGGGACTGGACCTGCACATCTCTCAGATAAGTGAAGACAATTTGGCTACCTATGCACTATGGCCTTCTCTTTTGCTTGTGAAGAGATCTCCAAAGGTGTCTGCCCTTTCTTCATGAGACTGTTTTGCTGTTTCTGGAACATTTATCTCTGGACCACTCTGTGGTTTCTGCCCAACGTCAGCCCACAGGAGCCCAACAGCCAGCCTACAGGAGCCGGCTTTCCGCCGTGTGGTGCGGGACATTGGGCGCCAGCTCCCTCCACGCTGCTTGGCTGCTGGGAGCAGGGCAGCAGACATGGCAGGGCCATGGGGCACGGCCGCGGCAGCCTATCATGGCCACCACCCCGGGGCACCTTGGCCTGTGCCTTCTGCACGGCTGGCCCGCCCGCCCTCGTGCTATGAAGTCTGGACAGATCCCAGACCACCTGGAGACTGTGGGCTCCCTGCCAAAACTGGACCCCCTGGCCGAGATCTCCAGCTTGGGTCTGAAGGCAGATGAGCTAAAATACACAGAGATTCGTCCAGAGATCACAACCTGCAATTCCTAGAAGTGAAGTTGCCCAAGAGGCCACCGCTGGACAATGCACTCCCAGAACGACTAAGACAGTATAGATCTAAATTCACGTTTAAAATGACATGTCTTCGTAACAAAAGTTTCTCTCCTTGTATATTGAAGACCATGTGTATGTGTGTGTTTAAAGTTTGGTAACATTAACTTTAAGGTTAAGAATATAACTTTAAGGATAAATTCTTACCAGGCAAAGTTAAATGAAAAAGGTTTTCAACGTAATTCTCATAAAGATAAAATTAACTTACATTTAAAGTCTGAGGTAAAAATTAGTTTACTATCAATATATTTTAACTAAGTTGGTCTAAACAAAACCTGCACACACCTAGGGTGTGTCTCCATCTTAAATGGGTGTAACAAAAGGTTAAATAGACTTGTTGATATGTAAAACTCTTGATTACCTTCCCTATTAGAAATGGTAGATTACACAATGGCTATGCTAATGATACTCATGCCTGAGGTTTTCTTTCCTTGATTCTCATGTTTACCTTTTCACATTCTATTGTTTAAACTTTAACCAACTTTAAAACCATTCTAAAAAAGATAAACTTCTAACCTGCTACAAGTTTGTTTCATAGTAAGTAAATTGCAGCTGTCAAGTTCTATACAGAAAATCAGAATTCCGGCAGTGGACCTTCCTCATACAACTCTCCACCCCCTGGCATTCTTCCGTGGACATCTGCTTTCGACTGGCACTCCTACTGGACTCACTGGAACACCCTTAGACACTTTGCACAAAAGTGCAAAAGTGCTGCTATATTTCTCAAACACTGACTGCAGCTGGCTGCCTTTGGGACTCTAGGCCGTTCCCTGTCCCCATGCTATAAAATGCCCATCGAGGCAAGTATGCCCCCCAGAGGCAGGAAATGTTTTTTTTTTTAAGCTGATCAAGTTTTGCCCACAGAGGCAAAAAAAATGCCCCCCTCAGGCCCTCCCTTGGCAGCACTCTGGTTCTTGTTACTTGCTTACATGTTTCTCCATGTTTGTGCCAGTTTCTTTTTTGAAAATGCCTGTACGATATAGGTTTCTGTTCACCCCACACCCTTGATACTGTGGTCATTTAGTTAAAAACAGAAGGGGGAATTGTTGGTATGTTCCCTTCCCCCTAACCTCTGAGAAGAATTGGTTTGCCCCTTGCTAGTTTCGCGCCCCGCTTTCTCCCCACCCCCTATGCTAAGGACATGCAGAGTCCCAGCAGCAGCGGGGAGAGAGGATGATGGAGAAAAGCACATGGTATGGTGATTTTCCCGTTCGTGAATAAAGATTAAACTGTGTTCTCAGCCCAGCTGTGTGTCTCTGGTCGTCTCTGTTACCCGCCCGTGAAGCCAGCCAGGATAAAACAACAGGAAAATATTCAGAATATTTTTCTTTTAATAATTAATAATATCATTAATTAAGTTTTCCTACAACCATGCCTCTTGACATTGTATCTTTTACTCCCAAAATATGTAAAATCAATAGAGACTTGTTTTTATCAAAGAAATTTTACTCCAGTCCATAATGAAGAAATTAGAGCTTCTCCTGCTTTTTCAATTCAACTTTACAAAGAGGAGTCATCATTTATGACAAGTGTCCACCAGAATCAGTTCAGTTACTTTAGTCCTTACTTCAAACTGCCTTTGAAATCTTTTGCTTTTTACTTAGTATTTTCTTTTAAGATAACATCTTTCAGAAAGTAAATTTTAAAAGAAGCTCATTGAACCTTAAATTTAACTCTTTGCTGTAACGTGGGTTCCTGCTAGTCAGAACTCTTCTGATTCTGAGAAGTATATATAGGAAGTTATCCAGTTCCCCACTGTAATTTTCCTAGAAAAAAAATGCAAAGCAAATTTACATAATTTTTTCAAAAGAATTTGACATTGTCAACTACTTGCGGAAGTTAATAAAAAGTGTATACTATATTTATTTTTCAAGTTACATAAATGCAAAACAGTATACTCTTTACTGGTTTACAATGCCATGTATATGTATATGTGTATGTGTATATGTATATTTCTGTTAGTGATTTAACAGTGTTTTTACAAAGTTGTAAGATTTCAGGAGTATTTTTATAACTACACATAGTAGACTGAAGTAATAGTAAACATTTTTAAAGACAAAAAATATGTCTTTTTTGTAATAAGGATTATAAATACAGCTAATAAAATTATCTCATCTTTTATTGTACTTACAATGGTTTCTGTGACAATATGTAAATTATTCATAAAAATAAATAAAAATCATTTATATTTTCTATCTTAATTCTGTTCATATACACCTAAAGGGATCTCATCTGCAAAATGTTAGCTAGATTTCTCAGTATTAAACAGGTATGTTCATACCAACCAATATGTAAAGTTTAGGAACCTAAAATCATAAGTATAGCTTTTTATTCTCTTTATGTCTCACTTCTTTTTAGGCTTAATTAATCCCCACCCTGCTAATCCATCAGGGTAATATGCATATCATAATTACTGTAATTTTTATGTATGAGCACCTGCTTTGTGTTGTGTTGTATTGTGTTGTATGCTACATGGCACACCAGGGGTTCACAAAAAGATCCTCAACCCATAGTAGCATGTCAAAATTTTCTGGGTCAAATTTAAGATAAAAACTAAGAAAGCACACTGTTCCTTCCTATCTCATACTCTGTGGCTTCTCCTATTTTGATTTGTTCTCACTGCCATAAGGAGGTACTTAATATAAGGAAAATTTATTTTAGAACAGTTTTAAAGAAGTAGATGTATACAGTAACATTAAAAAACACTCACAGTGTTTAAATCCTTGCCCATCGAAATTAATAGATATATTTTGGCACTGAAAAACCTCATCTATTTATATCCAAACTTTCTGTACAGTCTTTATATTTTACCATTTTAAAGCCATTGAAACAACTATTATATTTTTCAAATAAAAATTTTTAGTACATATTGCATACTTTCACTGTCAAGAAAAAGTGATATCTTAGCTTCTTTTTAGATTTGACTCACAAGAAGTTTGGTTATTAGTTATTAGTACAGAAAGTCATCTCAAAGATTCCAGTAATAGATGGACAGGAGATACTCCAAAGAAGACTGATTACTCAGAAGTCAAACAACTAAAAAAATAATAATAATCTTCAAGTAGCAGTACTGGTCCATTTTCCCTTTATTTCATCCAGTGATAAATCACACAATTCTAACCAGTAGAGAAAAAATAAACAGCTATGCCCTGTGTTATAGTGGTGATGAGATGAGTAGGTCTATGGAAGAATAATCAGTGATGTTACCAAAACCCACAGGACAGGAGTGGCTAGATATCAAGGGGTTGATTGGGGTGATATTCCTGTGATTTACAGATCTTCACAACAAACTGTTTCTGACCTTTCATATATTTTAAATTGTAAAAAAAGAAAAAAAATTGAATGTGTTAACATATATAAAGCACAATATATATTTAATTTGTAAAAGTTGAAAGGAAGAAAACTCAAGATTCCTACTCTTAAAGATAAAGTTCTAGAAAAATAGACACATACAAAGTCCAAAAATAAGTCCTTATACCCAGGGGCAACTAATTTATGACACAGGATTTCCGAACATTAAGTGAAGGAAGCAGTCTTTTCTATAATTGGTGCTGTCAAAATTTAATACAAAATAATGAAACAGGACCACAACATGCCAACCTTGCACAAATGTCAACTCCAAAAGAATCGACAATTTGAACTTTAAACCAAAAATTATATAAAGCATGGAAGATTACATTGACAGAACACTCCATGTTGTGTACATCAGAAAATTTTTTAAAAACTCAAGTCCAACAGCAAAGAAAACAAAGGTAAAAATAAACCAATTGGACTACATCAAATGGAAAAGCTTCATTAAACATACAGATATCCTACTGAATGGGGGGGGGGGTGTCTTTATACAACCTACAGCAGAAAAAAGGTTAATAGGTTAATAAGATCTAAGTGTGACAATCATGGAAGGGGTAAAAGGCTTGAAATAAATTGAGACATTAAACTAATCTCAGGAAACCATACACAAAGTCACATTGCTTATATCTAGATTCTTTAGATAGATCACCTCTTTGCACTTTTACCTTCCTCTGCATCTCTCTAATCTGATGCTGAGATTACATGACTGGAATTTTGAACCATTAAAAAATAAGGGGCCAGGCGGTGGCGCACCTGGTTAAGCACACACATTAGTGTGCAAGGACCTAGGTTCCTGCCCCTGATCACCACCTGCAGGGGGAGAGCTTCACAAGTGGTGAAGCAGGTCTTCAGGTGTCTCACTGATTCTCTGTCTCTCCCACCCCTCTTTATCTCTGGCTGTCTCTGTCCAATAAAGATAAATAAAAAAATTCAAAAAATATATAAAATAGTGGCAATAATGTGATACTTTGTCTTTTGGCACTTGTAGATTGAACTTAATTCTACTTCTAAAAGGTGAAGTGAATGATCCATTATTCTACAACTTCACTTTAGTACCAGTTCTGTAATGGAATAGTTTATCTTTAACATATAAATCCTCATATAATGATATTTCTGCCCTTCTATTGCCTTTTTTTCTAGAACTTGAATTCTTATTTCTAATTATATGAATTTGCATCAGCAATTATCTATCTCCTACGTTAGCATTTGCTAAAGCTATTGGTATAGGTATTTCATTACTTTCTTCTATAATTCTACTAGAGGGTATGTCCAGTATAGAATCTGAAGGTGTGAGTCTTGAGGGTACTTCTGAAATTGATTATGTAAATTTGAGGACATTCCTTTATATCTCAGGGTCTCAGTGTTAAGATCCACAAAATGGGAAATAATTGTGACTGATTGGTAGCCACCATAATAAAGGTCTAATAATGAAATAAGACAAGCATCATACAAAAGCATTAAATATATGAGGTCTGCCTATTGTCAATATTGTTTTCACACATTTCAAATTCATCTGTATGTACTCTTCTATCCAACACTTGTGGTAACTTTTTATTCTTAGTATTTTTGTTAGTTTCCCCTAACTGAATATTAATCATGTTGTTTCCCAATAAAGAAGCATTAATTTGGCTCCTGTTATATATATTTCTGTAATATCACATGTGTCTGTTCTAAAGCTGGTACAAATTTATTTCATGTTACATGTCTCACTCACATAGCAATGTTATACACTATTCTTGCCATACCAATACTGTATATGAATCATCTCTATTGCAATAATGATAGTTTCTTGGGGCAACAGTTATTCTAGTTACTTCTATAGCATAGTTTATGTAATAATTTTGAGTTCAATAATTAAATTATCCTTTAATTATAATAATTATTATCCCTATTATTTGAAGAGAGGGAGATATAGATAGAAAGACAGAGAGACCAGAGTACTACTCAGCTCTGACTTATGGTGGTTTTGAACCTGAGATTTTATTGACTCAGACATGGAACTCTTTTGCATAACCATTATGCTGTCTCTCCTGCCCTCCATTACATGTAAATTGATGAACTGACACATATTTCCCAGGACATGTATTAGTAATACAGTACTCTGTATCATAGTTTGAGAGAACATAGTCAGCATGGTGTATAAACTCATAAACAACTCTCAAAACATATGGTTCCCAATTTTAATTTTGCTATGTATTTTACAAAAATGTGAGGTCATCTAGATATTTTAGGTCCCATGTAACCACCACTATATAGTGTGTTATATTAGATAAATACTAGTGAATGGTATAAAAGACATGCAGGAATTTATCTTATCTATATTCCTTCCTCTACTGGGAATGAAATCTCAAAATTAGCTAGTTGGGAAAAAGGATCCTGAAAAACATTGCCTATTCTGGGAATGAGAGGGCAGAGCGCAGGCATGTATATGCCACACATTTTATCAAACCTAAATATTTCTATTTCAGCAATACTGTATCTTCAATGTTTGACTTTTTATTTTTCCACCAGGGTTATTTCTGGGGTTTAATTCCTGCACAGTAATGCCATTATTCCTGATGTTTTATTTTTTTTTCTTTTTCTTTCTTTTCTTAAAGAGTAAAAATAGAGCTGGAGAGAGAAAGACACCTACAAACTACTCCACCATTCTTGCTGGTGGAGGACCAAGGACTTGAATACAAGCCTACAATCTATCAGGTGCACTACAACCTGGCCCCTTAACCTGTTTCTTTAGAAATAATTATAATTGACCTCAGAAAGATCCAGTATCTTGGACAACTGTATTCATGTGTGTGTGTGTGTGTGTGTGTGTGTGTGTGTGTGTGTGTGTGTGTGTGTGTGGTATATAAGTATACAATTCCATATATAGGCACATATTTCTACATGTTTCTAGGTAGAAATAGTTTTCCCACCGACTGGATATTTCCCATAACAATAGAAATGAAAATACCCTATGACAGCAATTCTTCTGGAAATTTACCCAAAGGAAACTAAAGCAACTATGAGAAGATACATATGTTAATAGAATCATAATTTGTAATGCCCAAACCTGGAAGCAACCCAGGTAACTAACAACTGATGAGTGGATTTTTTTTTTATTTCTTTATTGTGGAACTAATGGTTTATAGTTGACAGTAAAATACAGTAGCTTTCACATGTGTAACGTTTCTCAGTTTTCCACATAACAGTTCAACCCCTACTAGGTCCTCTTCTATCATGTTCCAGGACTTAAGCCCTCCCCACCACCCCAGAATCTTTTACTTTGGCACAATATACCAACTCCAGTCTAAGTTCTGCTTTGTGTTTTCCCTTCAGTTCTTGATTTTCAACTTTTGTGTATGAGTGAGACCATCCCATATTCATCTTTCTTTTCTGCCTTATCTCACTTTACATGATTCTTAAAGTTACATCCAAGATGAGGTGAATAAAGTAAACTTACCATTTTTAATAGATGAGTAGTATCCTACTGTGTATATATACCACAACTTTCTCAGCTACAGATGAGTGGAATATACATATGGTGGATTTTACTCAGCTGTTAAAAAGACTAAGTAATCTGATTTGTGTCATCTTGTATGGAACATGAATATTGGTATCATTTTAAGTAAGATAAGCCTAGAGGAGAAAAACTAATATCCAATGATCTAACTTATAAGCAGGACTTAATCGATAGGGGCAGAGAAGAAGTAAGAAAAGTGTAAATGCTCTGGGCGTGGTGTATTACATCAAAGCAAAGGACTCTAATAAAGGAAGGGAGGGGTGGGAAAGAACTATGGGGTCCTAGTGCTTAATGAGATTGTGCTCATATGTCAATGACTGCACTGTAAAAGCACTAACACTCCTTAATAAATTAAAAAATATTTAAAGCAGATTCCTTAATTAAAATCACAGATAATAGGCAGATAGTAGGAAGGAAAGTTGATACGAATTGGCCAAGTTGTAACACTTTATAACACAGTTTCCTATAAATTGGCAAGACACAGAGATACAAATACAGAGGTCAGAAATTTTCACTTTTCTTGCACTTGGCTCTTGACTGCTTAAGTTATGAGCCAGCAGCACCATCTAGAGGTAAATAGTAATTCTGCTCATGTAAGAAACAAAAGAAACTGAAACCATTTATTAAGTTTGAACTATTAAAAACATGTGCTTCACTTCTGTCTCTAGATAGATAGATGATAGGTAGATAGATGATTGATATAATAGATAGTTAATAGATAAAAATGTAAGTATTCTCTTACAGAATACCTGAATCCTAATCTGATCAAGGGGTGACTTTAGATTTTATCACTAGGAACATACAAGATTTGTCTTAGAATATAAAATGTGTCCTGGTACTCTGCTTCCCCAGAGACACACCCTACTAGGGAAAGAGAGAGGCAGACTGGACCGACCAGTCAACGCCCATGTTCAGCGGGGAAGCAATTACAGAAGCCAGACCTTCTACCTTCTGCAACCCTCAATGACCCTGGGTCCATGCTCCCAGAGGGATAGAGAATGGGAAAGCTATCAGGGGAGGGGGTGGGATATGGAGATTGGGTGGTGGGAATTGTGTGGAGTTGTACCCCTCCTACCCTATGGTTTTGTTAATTAATCCTTTCTTAAATAAAAAAAAATTTTAAAAAAAGAATATAAAATGTTCTGAGGAAAGATAACTAATTTTACTAGATACATACCATGTCTTTGAATGTGTCTTAGGCGCTAAGGAACCTGCCTCCTCCTATAACCCTAGCCTGCATTTGCACAACTAATCACATGGAAAATCTTCTCTCTTTAATTTTTTAAACATTTTCAAGGTACTAAAAGCAAAAATACTTTAAGATCATTATTAATTTTTTTAAATGCATGTATTTTTCTTCTGCCTCCAGGGTTACTGCTGGGGCTGGGTGCCTGCACTCGAATCCACTGCTCCTGGAGGCTATTTTTCCCTTTTTGTTGCCCTTCTTTATCATTGTTGCTGTTATTGTTGTTATTGCTGTCATTGTTGTTGGATAGAAAAGAGAGAAATCGAGAAAGGAAGGGAAGACAGAGGGGGAGAAAAAAAAACAGACACCTGCAGACCTGTCTGATCGCTTGTGAAGTGACCCTCCTGCAGGTGGGAAGCCAGGGTTGGGAACGGATCCTTGAGCAGGTCCTTGAGCTCTGTACCATGTGCGCCTAATCCGCTGTGCTACAGCCAGATCCCCCAAAATGTATGTATATTGTAAGAAAGACTCTTCTAGAATTGAAATCATAGATTCAAAGAGTTCAGAGTGATGGTGAGTCTATTATTTTAAAGTAGTCACCAGCAAACTCTAATATATATGAATATATTGATATACTATCATTATGATACATAATCCTGGAATCTAAGCCCCATACATTCTAATACTTCAGACAAGTGGTATGGCCCATGATGATATATTACACTAAATCCAATGTGTCTGCTTTTATGGTAGGGTGTGAGAAAAGACAGGAAGAGAAAGGAACTGATAACAAAACACTACCATCCATTGGAGTGCTCTTGTTGCTACCCAAACCCAGGGTCTCACATAAGGTGTTCACTATACCCACTGAGCCATCATCTCCTGACTAATATGGATATGTGTACTTACAGTGGGAATGAATAAGAAATCAGGGCATTCATATATGACTGGCTTAATTTTGGATCATACAGATAAAATTTTTGTATTGTTTCTCCATTTAACTGACACTGAGTATTAGGTTAATTTCTAAGATCCATACTAATACTATAGTCCAGTTTTTAGTTTACCAAACCCTCCTTTTTACATCAAATTAATTAACCTAAATTGTCACCACTTGGAAAAGACTACACATATAATTATAATAATTAAAAAAATCAATCTGTTAAAACATAAACCCTTACACTGACTAGCATCCATATTTGCATCTAGGGTTTTATTTAGATAAAACATACCATATAAGAATATTTGTGCACTGATCACCTTGTTAAATTTAACCAGAAATCCATTATATTAGCAAACTCACAGCTTTGAGACTATGAGGGTGCAAGGAAGCTGAAAATTAGAAACTTGAGTAGATTTCAATACCTAATTGTACACCAAACATAGGCAAATTAAAGCTGAAAAAAACTAAGTTGAAAGAAATTTAGATTTCACTCTTTTTCATTCCAGCAGCCCCTATTTTTAAAGATGTCCAAGTATATAAATCTTTGGGATTTAAATTACTGAGTCTTTTCAAAAACATCTTTAAAAAACATCTGGGATAACAAACATCTTTCATGGATCACCTCTTTGTTCCTTTTTTTATTCTCATAAAGAAGGAACTTTGTATCAGGGGCTGGATAGTAGCACACCTGGTGAAGCACACATATTACAGTGTACAAGGACCCAGGTTTGAGCCCCTGGTCTCTCCCTGCAGGGATAAGCTTTGTGAGTGGTGAAGCAGAGCTGCAGGTGTGTCTTCTCTCTCTTCCTTCTATCTCCTCCTTCCTTCTCCATCTCTGACTGTCTCTACCCAATAAATAAAGATAATTTAAAAAGAAGAAACTTTGTATTGCAATTAAACTAACTTAGTCATGGATTACCTTGATGACATTCTCAACTCCCAAATTAACCAAAGGTGCTTTCCTTTCTCTGTAAGAGTTACTTTTGCTCACTACCAATACAATTGTGTCACTTGTATAAAATATTCCACCAATGTTGCAATGCTTAATAATAAATTCCAGGAACCGGCAGGTGACTCACCTGGTATAGTGCACATGCTACCATAAGCAAGGACCCAGGTATAAATCCTGGGTTTCGACAACATGGGAACACCTATGGGGGCAGAGGGATGCTTTGAAGTAATGTGGCATCACTGTCCGTCTGTCTGTCTGTCTCTCTGCCTCTCTCTAAGAGAAAGAAAAAGGTTAAAAAGGCCACCAGTAATAGTGGTGTTATGCAAGTGCCAACTACTAGTGATGTTTGGTGAACAAAAAAATTCTAAAACAAAAATAAATACAAAAATCCAAATTTGTAACATTCATTTCAGATGTGGCCCCATGCCTATTTCATAGATCTCAAGCTTAAATTCAAGTTAGTCAAATACCTTGATCTATAACTATTACTTATACTTATTCTTTTTTGTTTATTTTGTTTTTTGCTTGCCATCAAGATTATTGTTGGTGCTTGATACCAGCACTAGGAATCCATAACTCCTGGGAGCCTTTTTTTCTATTTGATTTGATAGGAAAGAGAGAAATTGAGAGGGGAAGGGAGATAGAGAAGGAAAAAGATAGACACCTGCAGAACTGCTTCAAGGCTTATGAACAGGTGGAGAGCAGAGCTCTAACCCAGATCCTTGTGCATGGTGATATGTACATTTAACTGGATACACCAATACCCAGCCCCCTACTTATTCTTTTAAAATTTAGTCCCAAAATCACACATTAGGAGGAGAAAAACTGAAAATGTCATAAATATAATACATGAAAGATGTGATAACTTAAAAAATAGCATAAGAATTGTTATAGAATAAGCACAGTGACTATCCATTTTACTTTTAGAATTCAAACATTATTTATAATATAATTTTCAGATTTACTGACACAATTCTGAACTGCAAATAAATCAATATCTTGCTGACTGTTGCAGGCTTGCTTTTTAGAATATTTTATTTGGTCACCATAGCTTAGCCATCCAGAATATTATATTGTCATTTCAACACATATCATAAAAAATGAAAAAAATACTAAGTTAAATCAACCCAATTAAAAATGTAGTTTAGTAAAACATAAAGGCAAAGCTTCTATTACAAGACAGGAAATTACATCATCCAAAAGCAGTTAGAGGCACACAATGCTACAGCAGAAAAGTTTGTTTAGTCAGTTTGGAACTTCCTGGAATCATCACTTATACTTTAATGTCTATATTTACTTCTCATTCCATTCACTTAGAATTAAAGTGCCTACTGACTAGCATATTGGCTGGATGCAAGCAGAAGCCTTCATAAGATTTTAACAAATAGATAAAAGTGTGTGAATGGATTAATAACAATCTAGAATAAGAAATGTTACTGAGAATTTTGTTAAGTCTGTTTAGTGTTGGAAACTAGAGACACACACAAAAAGACTGCCTAACATAGTATCTGATATATTTAATAAAGACTTCCTTGAGAAAGTTACTCTAAGGTGAATTTTGAAAAACAAAACAAAAAAACAGAATATCTCTTTGGAGACAGGAAAAACATAAATTTGTGAGGATTGGAGTATCAAGAACGTAATACCTGTCTTAATGTTTGTGACTTTAGTGTAGGATATATACTTGAAAATTACTCAGAGGCAAGATATGTAGCTGCATAAAAATGTAGACTCGGGCCAGATTATAAAGAACCAAAATGAAAATGTGCAGAAAGAAAGAGGACATGCTAGATTCCTATAATGTACTCTCTACATCATAGCTAAATTGCTAAAAATCTCTACCTCTAAGTACCTTATTTTTTTAAGCTCAAATGCTTTATTAATAGGCTTTCTCTTAGGTAGTAAATCAAGGAGCCAGTGAGTATGTACAAGGGGTTCTGTATTTATCTCATAGTCATGACCACTGATCAGGAATAAGGTTCTATCACAAAAAAAGAGATCACTGTCTCTGTAAAAGTAATAGTGTGTGTGTGCATATGGGAGATACCTCACAGACATCACAAAACCAAATCTCTCCTAATTCATAGTTCAAGAAAATGAAGTGATCATTTATTTTTATTGTGTCTAAGTTGAGGTGAGTCCTAATGGACTACTGGAATTTCTAGCAGCTATACTTGGGGCATGCATCATCAGATTGGGGAAAGACTCTCAGCAGACACCTTGATTTCTGCCATCCAAAAATGCCTGCTGGCTTCAAACCTCTCAAAGCCCAGGACAGCTGTATAAGAAGTAAATATTTTGGGGTTGGGATCACTGTCTTACTATCTTCACTGATGATGAGGTTGCACTGAGCAGTCTCAGGATCTAGTGTCAAATCCATCCAAAACTTGCTGATGCTATGCAGGCAAAGATAATGTGAGGGGGCGTCTGAAGGTCTCCTCTTGGCATATGTAGGAAAAGGCTTCTGGGGCTATCATATTAGCTCCACCTCTAAGTCTTATTCCCACAGATCTCAGTTAGTATGGAGAAGTATGTTTATAGAAATTATTTTATTTACACAATTTACCAAATGTCTCTGATTTAAGGATCATGCTTAAATGACAGTGTCTGGTGACATTTTTTATCACTTGTTAATACCAACAAGTTATATTACCTTTGGTTATACTAAAAATAAACCTTTTCTTGCATGTACCTACAATGAACTCTTTTATGAACCTAATAAAATGAATTTTTAAAATCTATTTAATGGAGGATTAATTGTTTACAGTCAACAGTAAAATACAATAATCTGTACATGCATAACATTTCCCAGTTTTCCACATAACAATTCAACCCCCACTAGGTCCTCCTCTGCTATTATGTTCCAGGATCTGAGCCCTCACCCCACACCAGAGCCTTTTACTTTGGTACAATACACCAACTCCAGTCAAAATTCTGCTTTGTGTTTTATCTTCTGTTCTTGTATAAAATGAAATTTAAAAAATTCTATATGCTATATTAATTTCCCATTATAACTTTCTTTCCAATGCAAGTGATTCTTTTTCTCACCAAGATTCCCATAAGGAAACTCTCTTGCTCTTTATTTTCCCCTCTCTCATAATCTTTTGACTTACCTAAGCTTTTAAGTTTCAATCGAACTGGGCTCAAATGTTATCTCTGCAAATATCCTGACCTTGCCAATCATTCTTCCTCTTTTTGGATAACATGGCACTTTCTCGCACCTCTTCACAGTCTGCCTTTGACAATCTCACTAGGGGTTTCCCTTGGACTTTGTTCTTCAACCCAGAAAGTTCCCTGTTCTGCACTTCTTGTATTTCCCAGGGTGAAAAGAACTCTGTGCTACCTGACTATATTAAGAATGAAATGATCTCCACTTGAAGAGACACATCGATGGCATGACATTAAAATGAATACAGATGGTGAAGGTGAGGCTTCAAAGATAAAGTCCAATTGGCAGACCTCTTTGACAATGTAGGTTTACTGAATCAAAACAAGGTTAAAAACTCACATTTCTATTCTGGGAACTGTAACTGTCCTTTAACAGGTATATCAATTCATGTCCATAATTTAAGCAGCTATATTCTCTTTGGTGGGGAAAACTTATGTGCAGACTTAGGATAGGAAAGCAGAAAAGGAAGATGACTAATATTTAAGAATACATTCCTATAAATCGTAACATTGTGATACACTGGATATAAGCTTCATAAAGTAGTAGGGGCATTATTTTTTTCACATTACTTAAACTTCCTGGTTCAATGAATGCAAGTGGCCTTTAATAAATACATGTTTAATAAATTAAAAAAGAAAATAAATGGGGAGCTGGGCGGTAGAGCAGCAGTTAAGCGCAAGTGGCGAAAAGCACAAGGACCAGCGTAAGGATCCCAGTTTGAGCCTCCAGTTCCCCACCTGCAGGGGAATCGCTTCACAGGTGGTGAATCAGGTTTGCAGTTGTCTATCTTTCTTCCTCCCTCTCTGTCTTTCCCTCCTTTCTCCATTTCTCTCTGCCCTATTAAAAATGAGATTCAGATATATAAATTGCTTATTAAAATATCAGGTTTACATGAAATCCTCAAATAGCATTTTTTTACTATAATCAAAAATAAATATTGCTACTTCTACTTGAACTACTTCTGCTTCTAGCTACTAGATTTTCATTTGAAAAATAAATAGGGGCCGGGTCGTGGCACAACTGGTTGAATGGACATGTTATAATGAGCATGGACCTGGGTTCAAGCCCCTGGTCCCCACCTGCAGATGGAAAGTTTTGCAAGTGGTAAAGCAGTGCTGCAAATGTCTCTCTTTCCCTATTTTCCCCTTCCTTCTAGATTTCTAGATGCCTCTAGCCAATAAATAAATATAGTAAAAAAAATAAACAAGTGAAAAGTAGTTCACAATAGCTAAAATACATTGTAGTAAGTAAAATAAAAAAAAGGTAAAAAAAAAGTATTCAAGAGATTGGGTGGTGGTGCACTGAGTTAAGTATGCAATGCACAAGAATCCTGGTTCAAGCCTCTGGCTCCCCATCTGCAGGGAGGTTGCTCCACAAGCATGGAATAGGTCTGCAAGTGTTGGTCTTTCTCCCCTGCCTCTATCTCCCCAATTCCCTCTCAGTTTCTCTCTGTCCTACCCAATAAAATGAAAAAAAAAAAAAAAAAAGATCCTCAGGAGCAGTGGATTTGTAGTTTTGGCACTAAGCTGAAGTGGAAGCAAAATATATATACACACAGTCAGAATTATAGTGGACATTTATATTAAGATGAACTACATAAAGCTCGAATCAGAAGCATCAGAAAGATCTTTATTGAGTATGCAAGTCTTAAGTACATGGGAATGACACCAAAGAGATAAGTGAAAGCCCATTCTGAGGGAAGTAGGAAAGGACAGCAAAAGAAAGGAATATCAAAATGCATCCCAGCATTGTTTCACATCCAGGGAACTCCCATGATGCTACTTGCCAGTCAAGTTATTCTTACAATGCAAATGTTATAATGTCTTCCTACTAAAACTCCCCAAAGCCACATAACACTTTTCTGATCAGAGTCTTTCATCAGTCTGAAAGCACCTACATGATTTTAAAACACTTTTAGCATTCTCCAGGCCAACTTTGCCATACTCTTTCCAATGTTTTGGTATATTATAATCACACTGACTGTCTCTATGCTTCATATGTATAACATTTTTATTTTTGTTGTTTGCTTTTTTTGTTTTTATTATACCAATCAAGCATCATTTTATCCACTGTTAATATTCCATTAATTTTCATGTTGCAATTATTTCTTTTATTTGAAACCTTATTCTAACAATTTTCTTTTATATATGTATTTAACTTGTTAACTCACTATATTGTTTTTAATTTTAATGAAACATGACAAAAGAAAAAATAATGAAACTCAGAGATGCTTTTCATTTCCATGTACTCTTCTCATTAATTTGGTGTTATTTTTGAAAACTTACATTCTGTGTAATCAAAACCTTTGGCAGATACTGCCAGATAAGTAAAGTTAAAGAAATTAAACTACATTACATCAAAACATGGTGTTAAATAAAGTAAGTTATTGTGATAAGGCTTTGTAGTTCCAATTATTAAACTTTTAGTACTTAAAAAAGTACTCTTAAATACTTGGTTATACTCAATAAATCTCAGAGTAATTCTTTGGTTATTTTTTCCCTACAGGTAAGTTATCACTGGGGCTCTGTGCCAGCACTATGAATCCACTGTTCCTGGCTTTACTGGATAGGACAGAGAGAAATTGAGAGAGGAAAGGAGGGGAAGATAGAGAGGAAAAGAGAAAGACACCTGCAGATCTACTTCACGACTTGTTAATTGACCCCGGCTCCTTGCAGGTGAGGTACTGGGGGCTGGAACCTGGGTCTTTGAGCAGTTCCTTGTACTGCGTACTATGTGCACTTAACCTATTGTGCCACCACCTGGGCCCTTAGTTAGTATTTCTTTTACCTGCCGAATAGTAAGCCCTCTATGTGACAAATATGCATGTTGCACTTCCCAAAGCAACTTCAACAGGAGACATAATTCCAAACATATAGTAGAAATTCATGAATATTTACTGAACTGAATACATAAAAGCTAGTATCTTCCACACAAAATAATATCCAAATCATTACTTAGGAAGCAAAATAGTATTTGGCAAAGGCTAAAGACTTCAATCAAGGGTGAAATTTTGTTAACCACCAAATAGCTGTGTGATTTTGAAAGATATTTAAACTTTTAATCTTTAGTCTCCCTTTACGTCAAATGGGAATAATAATGCTGTTTCCCTTCTAGGCATAGCATGGCAATTATAAGAATTATGTGTAAATAGCTAAGCACAGTCTCTAGAACAGAGGAAGCTAGGACTATATATGGCTACTTGTCTTACAAGTACTGATAAAATATTAAGAGTTTGCTAAATGTTTATTGGGATGAATGGATCTCAATCACAATGTGCCAATGCTCAGGGAAAAGTCTAAATTATAAGTTAGACTAGGGATATTTAAGTTCTGCCTCCAGAAGGCATGTTTCTGCAACACTATAAAATTGTATGAATTAATGACTATCTTTGAATCTTAGTTTCCTTAACAAAAATAAGAAGAGAAGAATCTCACTACCCTTTCTTTAAGCCCTGAAATGTTATGGGTCAACTGTGCTTTGTAGACAAGACCTCAAATTTTACAATATTATTTGAGGCACGTTTGGAGTATCTACTAGTTTCACAGTTGCCCTAAGGCTCTGTTTATGCAAGCAAATTGAAGAGGATACATGAGGCTATTATAGAGCAGAATCTGGAAAAAGGGGACTCATTTGACCTAAACTGTCTCCACAGATACCTTTCCCGTGGTGATTGCTCAACTCCTTATTTGACAGTGTAGACAGTGTAGAAGAAGGTTTGAGGGCAAATACAGATTGAGATCATGAAACCTGCAAAATATATCTGCACTGCAAGTTGTTTGATGATAAGGAATTGTATTGTACGCTGGCTGAGAATACCATGTTTTGATGTAATGTAGTTTAATTTCTTTAACTTTACTTATCTGCAGTATTTGCCAGAAGTTTTGATTACATGAAGTGGAAGTCTTCAAAAATAACACCAAATTAGTGAGAAGAGTACATGGAAATGAAAAGCACCTCTGAGTTCCATTATTTTTTCCTTTGTCATATTTCATTAAAATTAACAACAATATAGTGAGTTAACAAATTAAATACACAGAATGAGAATTAAAGGGTTTTTTTGGGAAAAAAAGTATTTAAAAAAGAGGTCTTCACTTAGGTATGTTGCCCTCATTTTTTTGTAAGTCTTTACATATTGAGTTTTCTTTGCCTTTGATACTTTCCTATCATTCTAATTTTTTCTATTTAATTTATGTTATAGTTAAACTATAATTTCTCAAAATATACTTTATTTTGATCTCTGAATCTCTACCAGTAACCTTGTTCTCATTTTAATGTGAAATTATGTCCAAAAGTACATAGTTTATAATTACTTACTAATAAATATGTCTATATTTTCTTTCCTCTCACACAAGACTAAATATAATATGACAATAAGAAATAATAAGAATAACTTCTGGATGTTTGAAAGCTGAATTTCCATCAAAGTACTGAGTAGGCACTTAGGTATCTCTGGTTCTGAAATATCTGCTGGTGACACGTTATATGCACTGTTTGGTGTACCTAATCTAATATATCTACATCTATATACACATATACATGCATATATATATATATATATATATATATTTGAAAGAATGATTTCTTAATTAACCCTTTCAAAACTATTTATTTGTTGTTTGTTTTCTGATCTAAAAAAAGACACTGAGAAGAATTAGTGCTCATTTTCCATGCTGAACAGGCAATATTTTTTGATTTGTAAATAGCTACTCTTGGTCTAAAATGGTTTATCTTCCATAATTAATATCTATCCTCACTAACCTAACTTGATGATACTTTTATAACTTTCAAAACATATATGTGTATAATTAGAAAACATTCAAAATGACTAAATATGTTTCAAACTCAATCCTGTCCCCAAATATCTATTCATATTAGTGGATATCTTTATTGCTTAGGGAAAATAAGCATTAATAATACATAAAATTCAGCTTTCAACAAAACAAAATGAGATAATAAAAATACTACTTCTTGTTCTGAAGTTCTAAAATGTTTGTTTTGTAACTGGAGAAATCAAGTAAAAGATAAAGGAGTACATGTAACACTTTCTTGCTGATAGTGACAGGACCCAGGGAAGTGTCAGAGGTAAACAACCAATTGCTAGTGAGCAGTTGCCAATGGCAGGTCTCCAAGGAAGAGAGCTGAGGTTGAATTCTATACTTAACAATATTTAAACTTAATTCATTGCAGAGTCAGTGATAGTAGATGAGCTTTCTCCTTCTGCACACCTACTTTGTGAAATTAAAATGTCTCCTTGCACTGTCACTTTCATGTTTACTTAATCGTAATTACGTACCTTAGAAAAGACAAGTAAATCACACTTGATACTAATGTGACAGCAAAGTCAAATTATATATACCTGAATATTCAAATCTTTTTTTCTGATGAGACAAGTTATATGAGAAAAATGTAAATTTGTTTATTTATTGAAGATCTGGAAATGGCAGTTTATGCAAATTAAGTGAATGAGATGCTCAAATGCAAAGCCATATGATTTTATGAGTCTAACTACATTAAAATCAAGAAAAGAGATTCTTAAAACAAAAATCTTTTAGTTAATTTAGGTGTGATCAGAAACATGGAAATATACCAATGTTCACTGTAAATTTCATCCTAATATTTACACTGTGGAATTGCTGTTATAGCAAGGAAGGAAACAGTGAGTTAAAGTTAATAGCACTTCTTGTATTGTTAAATTTCCTAGAATTAAAAAATAAAGGCAGGAGAAAGTAATGCCCTGGAAAGTATTCAGAATAAAATAAATGTTACCTACATAAACATTAATCTAACATAGTAAAGAAAAAAACACTCCTCACAGAATTGTTTTTCAAAGTTATCCTGATAAAACCAAAAATATAAATTGAGATATTTCCTTGTAAGAATGTAGGAGACATTAAAAAATTGAAAAGGTCTGTGCATTCTACTCTCTTTCATGTCCAGCAAATTCAGATGGGAATCAAATGCAAATCTTGGTGAGTGCACTAGAACAACAGTACACCAATGGTGGCCATTGAGCTTCCCAGCACAGCGGGGGTGGGGGGGTAGGGGGGCAGGGGAGTGGTTAGGATGGGACACAGTCTTTTGGTGGTAGGAATGGTGTTTATGTACACATCTATTAAATTGTAGACATATAAACCACTATTTAATTAATATGAGAAGGGAAAAATTTATTGTATGTCTCGAACTTTACAAAACACAGACTGAGTCTTTTTAATACATAGGCTGAGTCTTTGATATGTTGACTCTCTCAAAAGCCTAGACCAGGGAGAACAGAAGCAACTGGTAGCACAGCTATATACAAGATGCTGGGTATTATACAGCAAACCCTAACAAAGGGACTTTGCAAAGTTAACCCAATCACCAAATAATGTGATGATAACAATAACTATCCATTGTCTTCTTGAACCCTAAGACAGCAGGAGCCTCACATTCCCACTATAAAGCCTATATTTTCCCTGTCCTGGATCCTTAGGGTGGGGCCTACTTTCCTGCATGCTTCTCTCAATCCAAATCAAATAATATTGCATCCGCGGATCGCAACCCAATCAATGCAAGTAGTGCCACCCCACCATGCTTCACTTCAGACTGTGTCCAGAGACTTCAGGTGTGGAATGACAACCCTTCAGCTTCATCGCAGGTGAGACCTTTCCTTTCATAGTATACTCTAATTCCATTCCAGGTATTCCATTCCCCGATAAAGTCCCCAAACTTATATATAGTCCAGGTCCCCTGAGATAGAGCATATGTTCACACGTGCCCATAAGCTAGGGAAAAATATATACCTGAAAGCTGAAGTACACAAGATCCTGCAGGGAATACCTCCCAACACTTCATCTGCACTATTCCAGCCTTTAGGTGCATAATTGTTCAACAATTTGTTTGGCTTTGTATGTTAACTCTCTTTTCAGCCACCAGGTTCTGGATGCCAGCACGATGCCTACCAGACTTCCCTGGACAGACGACCCCACCAATATGTACTGGAGCTACACTTTCCCAGAGACCCACCCTACTAGGGAAAGAGAGAGGCAGACTGGGAGTATGGACCGACCAGTCAACGCCCATGTTCAGTGGTGAAGCAATTACAGAAGCCAGACCTTCCACCTTCTACAACCCACAAGGACCCGGGTCCATACTCCCAGAGGGATAGAGAATGGGAAAGCTATCAGGGGAGGGGATGGGATATGGAGATCGGGTGGTGGGAACTGTGTGGAACTGTACCCCTCTTATCCTATGGTTTTGTCAATGTCTCCTTTCTTAAATAAAAAAAAAATAAAATAAAGAAGTAAAAATTAACCCAAGAACAACAACAACAACAAAAATGACATAGGTTGTCATTGCACTTGGACTTGAGAAGCACTGAAAATATTGTGACAATTGGTGTAATGTTTGCCAGAGGTGTCCTACAAGAATGAGCAAAGTGAATTTCAACTCTTAAAGTCAATTCCTTAATTGACACAAAATGTGAGTCCCTGGAATGAGATTTAGCTGCTACCTTTAGGGCTGTGGGTACTTTATCTTAATGTTTTATTGATTGAATTCTGTCCTTCCCATCACTGGGACAGCATCAGGAGACTCATTAGTGAAACTTGCTTTCAATTCCAAAGATCCTTTACCAACTCTCCTTACTAGTTTAAAAAGTAGTGAAGAAAATGATTTGAACAGTAGCTAAAGGGCTATTTTCTATAGGAAGTCATGAACTGCCTTTTTATCCCTTTTTGACACTAATGTTTTATTTCATTTCTTTTCACCTCTGGTATCTCAAGAAGGAACTCTTCTACAAATTTTATCTCTACCCATTGACAGTTTCCTTCCTCTTTAAGTCCCTGTACTCTCTGATTCAAATATGTCAAAAAACAACTTTCTAAACAATCTTGTCATGTTTAGTAGGGCAGTATTCAAAATTAAAGAATAAGAGAGTCAGTCCATAGTGCAGCGTTAGGTATTATACAGCAAAACCAAAAAAAGAGACTTTGCAAAGTTAACCCAATCACCAAATAATGTGATGATAACAATAACTATCCATTGTCTTCTTGAACCCTAAGACAGCAGGAACATCACATTTCCACTACAGAACCTATATTTCCCCCAGTCCTGGAACCTTAGAGTGGGGCGCATTTTTCTGCATGCTTCTCTCAATTTATATCTGTTGTTTTATCCGAGCAGCGGAGAGAGGATGATGGGGGAAGCACATGGTGTGGTGATTTGCCAGTTCGTGAATAAAGAAATACAGCTTCCCGGCCTAGCCGTGTGTCCCCAAGTCTCTGTTACCCGCCCGTGAAGAAAGCTCAGATAAAACAACATATATCAAATAATACTGCATCTGCCGATCACAACCTAATCAATGAAATGAGTGCCACCTCAGCATGCTTCACTTCAGACTGTGTCCAGAGACTTCAGGTATGGAATGACAACCCTTCAGCTTCATTACTCAGGTGAGACCTTTCCTTTCATCGTATTCTCTATTTCCATTCCAGGTGGTTCACTTTCTAACAAAGTCCCAAAACCTAGATATAGACCAGGTCCCCTGAGATAGAGCATATGTTCACAAGTATACATAAACTAGGGCAAAATATATACCTGAAAGCAAAAGTACGCAATAGTCAGCAGTGAGTAACCCCAAACACTTCATCTGCACTATTCCAGCCTTTAGGTCCATGGTCGTTCAACAATTTGTTTGGCTTTGTATGATAATTCTCTTTTCAGCTACCAGGTTCCAGATGCCAGCATTTGCCAAACAGACTTCTCTGGACTGAAGACCCCACCAATGTGTCCTGGAGCTCCACTTTCCCAGAGACTCACCCTACTAGGGAAAGAGAGAGACAGGCTTGGAGTATGGATTGACCTGCAACACCCACGTTCAGCAGGAAGCAATTACAGAAGCCAAATCTTCTACCTTCTGCAACCCACATGACCTTGGGTCCATACTCCCAGAGGGAATAAGAATGGGAAAGCTATTAGGGGAGGGGATGGAATATAGAGATCAGGTGGTGGGAATAGTGTGGAGCTGTGCCCCTCCTATCCTACGGTTTTGTTAATGTCTCCTTTTAAAAAAAAAATTAAATTAAAAAAAAGAAATAAATAAATAAGTTACAGATACACATTAAAAATAGAAAGAAAGGGAGAAAGAGAGAGAAAGTGAAATTAGTAAGGAAGATAAGAAAGAAGGGTGGAAGGAAGGAAAGAAAGAAGGAGAAAGAAAGGGCACAAGAAAACAAATAACCCCATCCAAAAATGGGGAGAAGTCATGGACAGAATATTCACCTCAGAATAGATCAAAAAGGCCAAGAAATACATGAAAAAATGCTCCAAGTCTTTGGTTGTCAGAGAAATGCAAATAAAGACAACAATGAGATATCACTTCACTCCTGTGAGAATGTCATACATCAGAAAAGGTAACAGCAGCAAATGCTGGAGAGGGTGTGGGGTCAAAGGAACCCTCCTACACTGCTGGTGGGAATGTAAATTGGTTCAACCTCTGTGGAGAACAGTCTGGAGAACTCTCAGAAGGCTAGAAATGGACCTACTGTATGACCCTGAAATTCCTCTCCTGTGGATATATCCTAAGGAACCCAACACATCCATCCAAAAATATCTGTATACACATATGTTCTTGGCAGCACAATTTGTAATAGCCAAAACCTGGAAGCAACCCAGGTGTCCAACAACAGATGAGTGGCTGAGCAATTTGTGGTATATATACACAATGGAATACTACTCAGCTGTAAGAAATGGTGACTTCACCGTTTTCAGCAATCTTGGATGGACCTTGAAAAATTCATGTTAAGTGAAATAAGTCAGAAACAGAAGGATGAATATGGGATGATCTCACTCTCAGGCAGAAGTTGAAAAACAAGATCAGAAAAGAAAACACAAATAGAACCTGAAAAGGAATTGGCATATCGCACCAAAGTAAAAGACTCTGGGGTGGGTGGGTGGGGAGAATACAGGTCCATGAAGGATGATAGAGAACATAATGAGGGTTGTATTGTTATATGGGAAACTGGGGAATGTTATGCATGTACAAACTATTGTATTTACTGTTGAATGTAAAACATTAATTTCCCAATAAAGAAATGAAAAAATAGCAAAATGTGCAGTTTAAATACACACATACACACAAACACAACATGGCAACTTGAGAGCTCAAGGGAATATGGCATTACTCATGGAAATATGGAAATAAACTCTCCAGAATCCAATCCTGAAGACATGAAAAATAGTAAATCTTTATCTGAAAGTTCAAAATTACTAGTAATAAGGGCACTCAAAGAGGTAGGAGAGAGTTCAGAAAGGCAAGTCAAAGTGATAAAAGAGAATTCAGAAAAACCAAAGAGGTATTTAAAAAAAGTAATGAATTCATAAATAAAATCAACAAAGTAGAAATAGAAGCTTACATGAAATGTCTGTAAGTGGGGAAACTATACAAAGCAATAGGAATTTTCAGTGTAAATATCAAAATCTTCTAGATGTACAAAGAAAAAATTATCTATAAAAATGACAACAAGTAGCAAAAACACTCTTGAGAAAAAAAAGCAAAAGTGAAGAATGAATGCTCCCTGAATTCAAACTATACTAACAGTAGCAACAATTAAAACATGGCACTCAATAAATGCATCCATGAAAGCAGATAAACCTCAGAAGTAAAATCATGTATATATGGGCGTTAATTTATAGCAAAATTGCAATACAATGGAGAAGAAATGACCTTTCAACAAATGGTGCTGGAGGTTGGATGTGAAGGAGATTTGGCTGCGATATCTGTCACCCCATTGATCACCAGGGTTGATTAGGCTGAACTGGCTGGCTAGGCAGGTGTCCCCTTCCTCCCTCACCGCTCCATGTGTGCCCCTCTAGAAACTATGAGCTTGATCAAAGAGGATGGCCTTCCCCGAACAGAGATGGACCGGTCTTCAGTCGAGGGTATAGGAGTAGCTGTGCTCCCCTCCCTGCTAGAACCTCCAAACAAGCTCTCAAATGGTGCTGGGGAAAGTTAAAAGCCACATACAAGAGTGTGAAACTAGACTGCTACCATCATACACAAAAAATAGGTCAAAATAGATTAAAGGTTTAGATGTAAAACCTGAAGTCATGTGTACAATAAAGCAGGTAATTCAATGCTTGATAAAAAAAAAAATCTTTGAGATGTGTTTGGGAGAACAACTCCAATAGCAAAGGAAACAAAAACCAGAAATAAACAAATGGGAGTATGCTAAACCAAAAAACAACAACAACAACAACAAAAAAACTTCTGTACAGAAAAAGAAAATTGGAGCAATAAAAAAAAAGACATTCCACTGGTAAATATTTATACATCAGATGTCTGGCAGGATATTAAAGGCCAAAATATACAAATAATTTATAATCTTTATAAATAAGCATATTTTTCTCATATTAGAGGAATGTAAATCAAAATAATAACAAGATATCACCTTACACCTGTAATAATGACTATTATCCAAAAGACAAAACATAAGTAGTGGAGAGGATGGGGAAAGATAAGAAAACATATACACTGTTGGTGGGAATATAAATTAATGTGTTCATGATGAGAAACAGTATGAAGATCCCCTCACAAAATTAAAACTAGAAATTCTATACCAGTTATTCCGTTTTTAGGTACTTATGTGGCAAATACAAAAGTATTCATTTGAAGTGAAATGTGAATCGTCATAAAGTTATTGTAACATTATTTACGATGGCTATGAGCTGGAAATAACATTAATTTACTGTTCATAATAAGTTTAATGGAATAAATGTGCATAATAATTAGCAATGATGCATACCTAAAACTTATATAATGCTATAATGCATTTATACTTCAAAAAGAAGAAGGTAGTAGGCCTTAGGCCAATGTTTTCACTTTCTTTCATTATCTTGGTCTATATCTGTAGAACTGCAATGTCTATTCATCATAAGAATACTAGAAACAATAATATTTTGGGCCTTGTAAGAGTCACATATTGGACATTCAACATTTTTATTGATAGCTATTGCTTTGTTTATACTAAAGTCCATACATCTTTCTTAATTAACTTTTTCGTTTATTTTTTTAAATATTTTTATTTTATTTATTTATTCCCTTTTGTTGCCCTTGTTGTTTTTTATTGTTGTAGTTATTATTGTTGTTGTCGTTGTTGGATAGGACAGAGAGAAATGGAGAGAGGAGGGGAAGACAGAGAGGAGGAGAGAAAGATAGACACCTGCAGACCTGCTTCACCACCTGTGAAGCGACTCCCCTGCAGGTGAGGAGCCGGGGTTCGAACCGGGATCCTTATGCCGGTCCTTGTGCTTTGCGCCACCTGCGCTTAACCCGATGCACTACAGCCCAACTCCCCGTTTATTTTATGATTCACAAGAACTTGTTTGATTTTTTCTGATCCTTATATGTTTTTACCTGAGATCTATTTTTAAAAGACTGTATTTATTTATTAAAGAAAGCATAGGAAGAAGGAGAGAGAAAGAGAACCAGAGTATCACCCAAGGACACATGCTGCCAGGGGCTGAACTCGACAACTTATGCTTGAGAGAACAATGATTTATCCACTGCACTACTTCCTGGACCACATCTCTGAAATCTATTACTTTCATTATGATTCAACACTCCACTATCTATTAAGCTCAACTTCTTTAAGGGTCCTGATTTTAGGTAAAGCTATGCCAAGAATCTGTTCCAGAGCTGCTGGATTACTAACTTTATCTAGACCAGCAAGGACTTCTTCCTCATAAATTACATGTGCTATCAAATATATTCTCCAATTGCCAATTTCTACATGCATGCACTATCCCCAATTCAGAAAAGATAACACCAGTTCTCATACAAGTTAATCAATTGCACACAGGTAGTAAATGGAAGCACTAATATGTTTTCATTATAACATTAACACTGTCATGTAAAAAAGAAGATTCTAGAGTTACAAGATAGATCCCTTAGTGTGCCTGTTTTGTCATGGACATGATCCAGGTTTGAGCTTATCCTTAAATACACTAGAGGAAGCTTTAATGTTGTGCTAACTTCTAATCTGTCTCTCACTAACTTTTCCCTTCTATCTGGAAGAAAAAGTTGGTCAAAATAATAAATAATTCTTTAATATATAACACATATTTATGATCTCATACAATTTGGAAAATTTATGCACTTTATTTTCATTGACTGAACTGATTGCTATAATTTTTGGTCACCATGATTAGACTTAGAGCTAATGAATCTAGAATCCTACTTGAAATGCCTAAAGAAAGCATCATAAACTCTCTGATCAGTTAGACTTAGGCCAAATTAGCTTGACAATTGAGCAGAAATAGCCAAAGAAGACAGATCAAAAAAAAAAAAAAAATTGGGGGTCGGGCGGTGGCGCAGTGGGTTAAGCGCATGTGGCGCAAAGCGCAGAGACCGGCGTAAGGATCCCGGTTGGAGCCCCCAGCTCCCCACCTGCAGGGGAGTCGCTTCACAGGCGGTGAAGCAGGTCTGCAGATGTCTATCTTTCCCCTCCCTTCTCTGTCTTCCCCTCCTCTCTCCATTTCTCTCTGTCCTATCCAACAACGAATTGCGTCAACAAGGGCAATAGTAATAACCACAACGAAGCTACAACAAGGGCAACAAAAGGGAGAAAAAAATGGCCTCCAGGAGCGGTGGATTCATGGTGCAGGCACCGAGCCCAGCAATAACCCTGGAGGAGGAAAAAAAAAAATTTCTGGAAAATAAATGATGACAAAAAGTTGGATAAGGGTAAGAGATTGACTCACTTAATAATGACCCTTTTGATCAATAGCACATAACTTTATCATCTGGGGCCCTATTAAGGTAATCCTTGGATTCCCACACAAATATGGTGGGCCTACCTCTAATGGACCACTCTGCATCACTACTGGTCACTTCCATCAGGACCATCATCACAAGCCTTCCTGTGGGCCTTCGCAGGAGCTTGCCCTCAACATAAAGGAGCAATGGTAGGGTCTGCCCCAAAGGGAGGCTGGGTCAACATGCCCTGCAACTCCAGAAAGACTGGTCCTGAAATGTTTGCAGTCTGCCATGATTCCCACTGTGACCATGATCTGTGAGCTCAGACCAATAGGAACTCCGAGGTTACACAGGCTCGTGTACTATATCCATATATATACCCTGGGTCTGGTGAAGGGAGGTAAATAGTTAACTCTATTCACAGAATTTTTTCAAGATTGGGAGCTGCTCTCTACACTAATCCAACTTTCTAGCCTTTTTCTCAATCCTATTGCTATTTTGTCAGACAATATTTCTTTTTTTAATTTATTTTTTATTTAAGAAAGGATAAATTAACAAAACCATAGAGTAGGAGGGATACAATTCCACACAATTTCCACCACCCAATCTCCATATCCAATCCCCTCCCCTGATAGCTATGCAACTTCATCCTAGCTATCAAACTCAACTAAAAACTAGTGGTTTGGAAGAGAAGAAAGGACTGTACCTGGAAGGAAAGGGGGCCATCATGTACAAATCTAGATAGTTGTAGAGATGATAGTTAACCCATATCTGCAACCTTGGGAGAACTGTAGTGGTTGGTAACGGAGGATCAGGGACTCAGAACTCTGGTGGTGCGAATGCTGTGGAATTATACCCCTGTTAACATGTCATTTTGTACATCAATATTATATCACTAATAAAGTTTAAAAAGGTAAAAATAAAATTTAGTCATCTTCACTTAATATTTAGGAGGCACTAATAAAAACAAATATAAAATGTGATTCTACTTTTATGCCTGAGGTTCCAAACTCCCAGGTTCAATACACAGCACAATCATATGTCATAGTTGAATGCTGTTCTGGTTAAAAAAAAAAAAGTGTTTCTAGTCACTATGAAATAGTTCAAAAATAAATAAAAAAGAAAGAAAGAAATAGTTCTATGCACCTAGTCTAGTTTCATGGTAATTTGTGAATTCTGCTGGGAAAAATGTGTCTTGACCCCCTTACAAATATTTTTAACTAGATTGTGAATTTTTTAATGATAGATAAATATATTGAAATAAAATTAGTAAAGTTTTATTCATGACATAGGTATTCTTTGGAAATTTTGGCTGTGGGGAGTCGGGAAGTAGTACCCTGAGTTAAGTACAGGTGTCACAAAGCACAAGGACCTAATTAAGGATCCTGGTTCAAGCCCCCAGCTCCCCACCTGCTGGGGAGTTGCTTCACAGGCAGTGAAGCAGGTCTGTAGGTGTCTATCTTTCTCTCCCCCTCTCAGTCTTCCCCTTCTCTCTCCATTTCTCTCTGTCCTATTCAACAACAACATTAATAACAACAACAATAATAACTACAACAATAAAAAAACAATGAGGGCAACAAAAGGAAATAAATTTTTTAAAATAGAAATTTTGGCTGTGGTTGATAATGATTATTTGCACATGTATGACAGGTGTGAAACTATAATCTTTAAAATTTTATAATAGTGTAAACTAGTGTTTAAGCAGTGGAAATGTGCAGAAAAATAAACACACTTGCCTCCTTATTCATATTCACTAACTTTGACTACTATTATTTATTTATTTATTTATTGCTACCAAAATTATTGCCTGAGGTTCAGTGCCTGCCTACATGAGTCCATAATTCCCATAATTTACTTTTTATAGAGAGTGAGAGAGAATAGACAGGGATAGAGGGCAAGTTGGAAAAAGAGACAGACAGACAGATATAGAGGTACCTGCAGCACTGCTCCACAACTTCTTAAGCTTTGCCCCTGAAGATGGGGACTAGGGGCTTGAACATGTGTCTTCATATATGGCAACTTGTATATTATTCTGGGTGTACACTAGACCCCGTTATTACTGTAATTTTAAGGCAGCATTATTATAAGCAATATCCCTAAGATATCTGAAACACTGTAATAACAAAAAATTTGGGTAGGTACATGTGACAATTATTAATGATTATATGGTTTATTTCCTACATTAAACATAGCAGGGACCAGATGGTGGTTTACCTGGTTGAGTGACAAGTACCTGGGTTCAAGTCTCCAGTTACTTGCAGGCAGGAAGAGTCAGGAGTGGTAAAGCAATGCTTCAGGCACCTTCCTCTCTCTTCCTACCTCTCCTTTTCCTCTCAATTTTTCTCTATCTCTATCCACAGTATGTTTTTTAAAAATCATAATGTAAAATGTTAAAATAGAGATTTTATCATAAACTTTACAGAGGTCCTGAATTCTATCATACATGAATATATAATAATTTGTTCTCTAAGTCAATGGTTGCAATAGGATCCAAGATGTAATTAAATAAACATTTTGTACAACTTTCTATCTTTTCCTTCTAGTGTAAATTGTGATTATAATCTCTAGAACTAAGGAAGCAAAAAATACAAACTAGATGAGTTTTTTTTTTTGAAGCATGTAACAAACCCTCCCTGCCAACAATTATTTCTATTATTTGGGGGCTTTATGTGGACCAAGACTGTGGTTTTGTATTAATAAAGATCATCCCAGAACCTGGGGATGGATAAACTGACCAATGGAATTTTTGAAATGGCATCTTCCTTGACTTAATCTTTCTTTTCCTTACCATGCCAAAAAAATATACAATTACATTTCTCTGCTATTTTCTGTACATATGATGTGTGATTTTGTGCATTCCTTAACTACAAATGTCCACCTTATCCTCTCACAAATAAGCATGATTTTTGGAAAAATTCTACACACGTGTGGATTGTGTCACTTAATGCTACTAGACATAAAAGCTGTCCCCACCTCCTCTAGACACACATCCCAGCTTAAGCTGTTTTCAGGTCACTCAGCTCTCCTTTTTCTACTTAGTTATTCCTGTGATATTTTTTTCTATCAGGTTGATCAATATCCCCAATCTGTTTCTATCTTTTCCTAGTGGGGTGGGGCTCAGGAAAGGTGAGGTTGAGGCACATTTTGGTAAAGGTCATCTACCCAGGAAATTCAGGATGAAATCACTGTAACATCTACTACTTAGTGTCTCAAAAGTGGTAATATATAAAGCACAACAAAATATTAATAAACAAGAGCAAAAAAGTAGGAATAGAGCAGATGAGAATAGGAATTTTAAGGTGGAAAGTAGTAGGGAGTCTACTTTAGGTATGTTCCTAGGGGGCCATGACTTTTATAATTTTTGCTTGAGCTTGATAACTAACATAGAGGAAGACTAAATTTTTTGTCAGGAAAGATGATGTCTGAGTTGAGAGTATGACTGGACAGAAAGCTGGATCAGGGGAAAGAGTAGCTCACAAACTTAAAGAAAATATACGAATACAGCTAACAGTTTACCACATCAATCTGACCCCGGGCCCCATATATGTTATTAAGCACAGGAGCCTGTATAACCTCCAAGTCTGTCAGTCTGTCAGTATGTATTCCTGTATTTGTGGTCCATGTTCACAGCTGAGAATATTTTAGGCTGCACTCATTTTAGGGTGCACCAGTTTTCCTTGAGTAGCATGGTAGGATAACCTAGCCTCTTTTTGTAGAGTGGGCAATCCTTACCGTTGCCAGTTTGTAATGAGGATATGGTCCTGAAGAAGCCTACAGGAGGGCTTATGATGATGTTCCTGATCAAACTGACAAGTGATGGAAGAGAGAGAGGTCTAAACCCATTGTATATATGGGGGAATCTAAGGATTCTCTGACTAGGGTCCCAGGTAATGGGCATTCCTGTGATTTTTGACAATAAAGTTAATCAGCAAAAAGTTAACTGTTTACAATTATTCAAAGGTCATATAAAATTCAAAGAATAAAGCCAATTATCACTGATAAATGATAGACAATTAATTCTTCTGAGTAAATGAGATGTTCATTTTCTCCAACTTTGTCAAAACAATAAACTTTCTCTCATTAGCAAATTAAACAAAAAGTCAACTTTTTTTTTAACATTTTGTTTGTAATCTCTAAATTTAATCTTTCAATTTTTACGAACTCATCATACAGAACAGTTTCCTAAAACAAGTACTTTATTGAGTGTCAAGCAAGATGAATGGCCTGGACCAGCATCTGCAAGTAAGCACCTGATTTACCACATACTCCAAATAGGTCTTAGCCCCTGATATACCACATGAAAGTTCCTTGGATCTGAGAAGAATCTCTCTCTCTCTCTCTCTTTCTCTCTCTCTCTCTCTTCTCTCTCTCTCTCTCTCTCTCTCTCTCTCTCTCTCTCCCTCCTTCCCTCTCCCTCACTCCCCTTCCCCTTCTCCCTCACTCTCTTCCTCTCTCCTTTTTTCCTCTTTTTTCCTTTTCCCTGATCATCCACTCACACCCTTTCTCATTCTCCCTCTCCATACCCCCACCTTTCTATTTGAAAAAGGTATCCCTCAAGTGAATTTTGGTGAAAACAAAAACAAAAAAAGTTAACTGATAATACAACATATATACCACATTTGCATGTGATTTTGTATATAAGTAAGTGAAGGATGGTTAGAGAATTGTTGGATCTGACAGTCAAACTAGAAACTATAGCAATTAGTTAGGCAACAGTAGGTACTTGTTCAATGCATGTATTCAGTAAATGAATTGGTTTCTGTTGACTAGCTGTCATCTACATATTTTTTTCTGATTCAAACTATTGCCCTTTTTCTCTGGATATGTTTTTGTTGTCATAGACTGTCCTGGGTATTGTAGACTATTTAGTAATACACCTGGACTTTAATTACTGAATGCCAGTAGTACCCCTGAAATTATGTAATTGAAATCTCTTCAGATGTCTTCCAAGTGGTCCTGGAGAACAAAACTTTTCTCCAATAAGAACATGTACACAAAGATTATACTACTCAGAGTCTATAAATATCTCAACACTGTTTGCATCACCTGAGCTCAAGACTTCACTCAGTAGTAATGAATCAAAATGTTAGCAACATCTTTTGCTATTTAGTAATTTGAATTTACTTTTATTTTGAGGTGCAGCCCTCTAGATAGTTGGGATATCTGAAAAATGGGGATAACATGCACACTGCCAAGAAATATAATATAAAGAACTTCAAGAGGTTAGAGGATAGAGTAAAATAGGAGACATGAGTAGAGAGTAAATCAAGAGACTGAAGACAAATCAATTCCCAAAGTCATAAACACATCAAGATATTCTCTGAGGAAAGGATATTATAGAACAATTGTAGTCAGTTAAGTAATATGATCAGATTTACCTTTAAAATATGATTTAGGATTGAACAGTCCTAAATCTGTCACAATAATTGAATGAATCATTAGAATACAAAATGGGCGATTTTGAATTTGTTTTATATAACATTTTAAATTAGGAATTTCTAATTTTCTGTTAACTTGAAAAGATGATCTCTCCCCCAAATCAGAGTGGTACAATAACTGTAAAGCAATTGCTGGGGAACAAACACAGAATGACAGGCAATATTTATTTAAAATGGAAGTCATATGCAATGGCTCAAGAGGTATTGGATTAAGATTAAATCACTATATCACATTTAGATGGGTTTCCTACTATTCTAGAAATTAATTTGAGTTAATCATGATCATTCTGCTCTCTGCCACCCTTTTCTCCATAGCTGAATTAGCCTGTAGCACAGCAGCTTTACAAACTGGTCTGCCTGATTTTCAAGTATGGCCTGGGGATAGAAAGTCAAAAACTGGCAGAAGATGGATGCTCTGCAGAAGTGACAAATTGAGTTTTCTAGGGAAAGTTTCTGACTGCAACGTTCCAATTGGGGCAGCTCATCAGCCCCTCCAGATGTTGAAATAATGACAGATGCTTAGAGAAAGCTTGACAAAAGGAAGAAAAGAGTCTACCGAAGAGTTCAACCTGCCTTTATGCAGAAAAATAAAAGTAACCCTTACTGATATCTGTGTTCTGATGCGGTGTGTTTACATATCTTAATAGTGAAAAGGAAATATCACCATGCACAAATTACTCTGTAGCTAATTAGAGAATTTTATATTTTGGGAGGTATAGATAGCACAAAATTATGATTCTTTTCTTCACAGAATTAATAAACAAATCATTATGTCACTTTGTTAAATATGAAACAAATTCTGAGCACCTATTATTGAATTGACAGGACACCAGTTTATAATGACTAGATGTTTACAGCTGTATTATCACAGCTAAGGATAATAAAGTAAATTTCCTTTAGTTGTGCAATATTTCCAGCACTTAATGTTGAATGTGTTTTAAATTCATTAAATTGTTACAAATAGCCAAATAATGTCTACAACTTAGTAAACTCGTATAAGAGCAGATCCTCATTTAGCAAATTGAATATTGTAAAGTTACACAAAATTTAAAATATTGATCTTGGCAACAGATTAAAGAAAATTCTTGAAGAAAAAATATATAAATGAGTAAATAAATCTGAAGAATAAAGAAGAAATTAAAAGATATATTGGGAGTCAGGTAGTGGGAAAACTGTTGAAGTGTACAAGTTACCATGTCCAAGGATCTGAGTTTGAGCTCCTGGTTCCCACCTACTGGGAAGAAACTTCACAAGCTGTGAAACAAGCTGAAGATACTTTTCTTTCTCTCTCCCTCTCTCATGCTATTTCTCTCTGTCTTTACCATAAATAAAAGGCTTCAGAGCAGTGGATTTGTTGTGCAGGCACAAGGCCCTGGTAATAACTCTTGGTGGCAATAAAGAAAAATTAATAAATGAAAAACAGAATATTGGGATCGACTTAGAGCTTACCCTGTAAGGTGAACACTGAACAAGTGCATGGCTGCAAGTTCAGGACTTTCCTCTGCCACATCAGTGAAGCATGCGAGAAGGAAGATTCACATGCACGGGTACAGTGCTCTGATGACTCTTGTTCTTCCTCTCTCTCTCTCTCTCTCTCTCTCTCTCTCTCTCTCTTTCTCTCTCTCTCTCTCTCCTCTCCCACCCCACTTGTTCTTCCTCTCTCTCTTTCCCTCCAGGTTTATCAGTGAAGCTAGTGACAAGAGTATGAATCCATTATACCTGGTGGCCATCTTTTTCCATTATTATTTTTTTCTTCTACTTTCTTGATAGGACTAAGACAAATTGAGAGGGGAGGGGTGGATAGAGAGGAAGAGAAAGATGTCTTCAGACCTGCTCACAACTGCAGACCGGCTTCGCTGTTTGTGAAGCACCCCTGCTGTAGGTGGGGAGCAGGGACTCTAACCCCAGTCCTTGTGCATGTCCTTCTGCATAGCACATATGGCTTAAAAGGATGTGCCACTGTCAAGCCCCCTCTAGCTTTCTCTTTTTTTTAAATACTTATTTATTCCCTTTTGTTGCCCTTGTTTTATTGTTGTAGTTATTAGTTCTGTTGTTACTGATGTCATCACTGTTGGATAGGACAGAGGGAAATGGAGAGAGGAGGGGAAACAGAGAGGGGGAGAGAAAGATAGACACTTGCAGACCTGCTTCACCGCTTGTGAAGCGACTCCCCTGCAGGTGAGGAGCCAGAGGCTTAAACTCTTTCTTTTTTTAATGTTTATTTATTTATTCCCTTTTGTTGCCCTTGTTGTTTTATTGTTGTAGTTATTATTGTTGTCGTCGTCGTTGCTGGATAGGATAGAGAGAAACGGAGGGAGTAGGGGAAGACAGAGAGGGGGAGAGAAAGACAGACACCTGAAGACCTGCTTCACTGCTTGTGAAGCGAATCCCTTGCAGGTGGAGAGCTGGGGTCTTGAACCGGGATCCATACGCCGGTCCTTGCATTTTGAGCCACTTGCACCCACTGCACTACTGCCTGACTCTCCTCTAGTTCTCTTTCTAACTCTCACCATCTACTTGGAAAAAGAAAAACACAAGAGTTCATAAGGACAAACAGAATTGCACAGGTACAAATCCAGAAAAAGTGCCTTCTGGGAAAAAATGGTTAATGTTTTTTGAATGATCAATATATACTGTCATCTGGTGGTGGTGCACCTGGTTGACTGCACACACAATGAAAAAGGATCCAGGTTCAAGCTTCCAGTCCCTACCTGTAAGGGAGAAGCTTCACTTGAGAAAGAACAGAAAGAGAAACTCAAAGCAGGATTTGACTGAGTCTGGAGTAGGGCACCAAAGTAAAAATCTCTTCGTTGAGGGCGATGGTGGACACTTGGCTTCACTAGATGTGGGGGGTGGATGGGAGTGGGCACAGTCTTTTGGTGTTGGGAATGGTGTTTGTGTACACTACTATTAAGTTGTAGGCATATAAATCACTACTTAATTAATATGAGGGGAAAATTGATTGAATGTCTCAAACTTTTTAAATATTTATTTATTTATCTTAAATATTTATGTATTCTCTTTTGTTGCCCTTGTTTTATTGTTGTTATTGATGTCATCATTGGATAGGACAGAGAGAAATGGAGAGAGGAGGGGAAGACAGAGAGAAGGAGAGAAAGGTTGACACCTGCAGACCTGTGTCACCACTTGTGAAACTATTCTCTTGTAGGTGAGGAGCCAGGGCTTGAACCAGGATCCTTATGCCAGTTCTTGCACTTTGTGCCACCTGTGCTTAACCTGCTGTGTTACCACCAGACTTCCTGAATATCTCAAACTTTTTAATGCACAGACCATAGGCTGGGTCTTTGAAATGTTGACTCTCTTAAAAGCTTAGACCAGGGAGAACAGAAGCAACCAGTGGCATTACTCTATAAGACACAGCTATATACAAATAATATCAAAGGATATAAATCATGGTGGTGTTGTGTATGATACAGAAAATCCTAACAAAGGGATTTTCTTTTTTTTTTTTTAATTTTTTATTTAAGAAAGGATTAGTGAACAAAAGCATAAGGTAGGAGGGGTACAACTCCACACAATTCCCACCACCCAATCCCCATAACCCACCCTCCCCATGATAGCCTTCCCATTCTCTAGCCCTCTGGGAGCATGGACCCAGGGTCGTTGAGGGTTGCAGAAGGTAGAGGGTCTGGCTTCTGTAATTGCTTCCCCGCTGAACATGGGCGTTGACTGGTCGGTCCATACTCCCAGTCTGCCTCTCTCTTTCCCTAGTAAGGTATGTCTCTGGGGAAGCTGAGCTCCAGGACACATTGGTGGGGTCTTCAATCCAGGGAAGCCTAGCCAGCATCCTGGTGGCATCTGGAACCTGGTGATTGAAAAGAGAGTTAACATACAAAGCCAAACAATTTGTTGAGCAATCATGGATCCCAAGTTTGGAATAGTGGAGAGGAAGTGTTAGGGAGGTACTCACTGCAAACTCTAGTGTAATCCTGCTTTCAGGTATATATTTTGCAGTAGTTTATGGATACGTGTGCACATACGCTCTCTCTCACAGAAACTGGTGTATGTCTAGGTTATGGGACTTTGTTAGAAAGTGAACTACCTGAGATGAAATTAGAGTGTACTATAAAAGGAAAGGTCTCACCCGAGTAATGAAGCTGAAGGGTTGTCATTCCACACGTGAAGTCTCTGGATACACTCTGAGGTGAAGCATGTTGAGATGGCAATCGTTGCTTTGGTTAGGTTGTGATCGGCGGATGCAATATTATTTGGTATGGATTGGGAGATGCATACGGGAAAGTGAGCCCTATCCAAGGGTGCCAGGACTGGGGGAAGTAGGGGCTCTATAGTGAAGATGTGAGGTTCCTGCTGTCTTACGGTTCAAAAAGACAATCAATAGTTAATATTATCATCACATTATTTGTTAATTGGGTTAACTTTGAAAAGTCCCTTTGTTATGGTTTGCTGGACAGTACCCAGTATCTTGTATATAGCTGTGCTATTGGAAGCTTCTAATCTACTTGGTCTAGGCTTTTGAGAGAGTCCGCATATCAAATACGTAGCCTATCTATTAAAAAGATTCAGTTTGTCTTTTGAGAAACTTTGAGACATACAATTGATTTCCCCCTCTCATATTAATTAACTACTGATTTATATGTCTACATTTTGCTAGGAGTGTACATAAACACCATTCCCATCACCAAAGGACCGTGACCCATCTCTCCCGCCCACTCCCACCCCCCACTGGCCCAGGAAGCTACATGTCTACCCCTCACCACAGGGTTTTTACTTTGGTGCCCTACATACAATTTGATCAGGTCCTGCTTTTAGTTTCCCTTTCAGATCTTATAAGTCAGCTTCTGTTGATGAGTGGGATCATCCCATACTCATCTTTAACTTTCTGACTTAGTTCACTTAACATAATTCCTTCTAGCTTTGTCCAAGATGGGTCAGAGAAGGTGGGTTCATTGTTCTTGATAGCTGCATAGTATTCCATTGTGTATATATACCACAGCTTTCTCAGCCATTCATCTATTGCTGGGAACCTGGGTTGCTTCCAGGTTTTAGCTATTATGAATTGTGCTGCTATGAACATAGGAGTACACACCTCTTTTTGGTTGGGTGTTATGGAGTCCTTGGGGTATAACCCCAGGAGAGGAATTATTGGGTCATATGGAAGGTCCATGTCTAGCCTTCTGAGAGTTTTCCAGACTGCTCTCCACAGAGGCTGGATCAATTTACATTCCCACCAGCAATGTAAAAGGGTTCCTCTGTCCCCACATCCTCTCCAGCATTTGTTGCTGCTGTCCTTTTTGATGTATGCCATTCTTACAGGAGTGAGGTGGTATCTTAGTGTTGTCTTAATTTGCATTTCTCTGACAATCAGTGACCTAGAGCAGTTTTTCATATGTTTGTTAGCCTTTTGGATCTCCTCTGTGGTGAATGTTTTGTTCATTTCCTCTGCCCATTTTTGGATGGGGTCATTTGCTTTTTTGCGGCTAAGTTTGCTGAGCTCTTTATATATTTTGGTGATTAGTTTCTTGTCTGATGTCTAGCATGTGAAGATCTTCTCCCATTCTGTGAGGGGTCTCTCTGTTTGTTTAATAGTTTCTTTGGATGTGCAGAAGCTTTTCAATTTGATGTAGTCCCATTGGTTTGTTTCTGCTTTAGTCTTCCTTGCAATTGGGTTTGATTCATCAAAGATGTCCTTGAGGTGTAGATGGGAAAGTGTTTTACCAATGTTTTCCTCTAAGTATTTGATTGTTTCTGGTCTGACATCTAGGTCTTTGATCCATTTGGAGTTGATTTTTGTTTCTGGTAAGATAAAGTGGTTCAATTTCATTCTTCTGCATGTTTCAACCCAGTTTTCCCAGCACCATTTATTGAAGAGAGCCTCCTTCTTCCATTTAATCCTTTGGGCCCCCTTATCTAAGATTAGATGCCCATAGGTGTTGGGATTTACTTCTGGGCTTTCAGTTCTGTTCCACTGTTCTGTGTGCCTATTTTTGTTCCAGTACCATGCTGTTTTGATGATGATGGCTTTATAATATAGTTTAAGGTCTGGGAGTGTGATGCCTCCATTTCTGTTTCTTTTCCTTAGGATGGTTTTGGCAATTCTAGGTGTTTTCAGGTTCCAGATAAATGATTGTAGTGTTTGTTCTATTCTCTTAAAGAAGCTTGGTGGAACTTTGATGGGTATTGCATTAAATTTGTATATGGCTCTGGGGAGAATGTTCATTTTGATGATATTTATTCTTCCAATCCATGAGCATGGGATATCTTTCCATTTCTTGGTATCAGTTTCTATCTCCTTGAGTAGTGACTCATAATTTTCAGCATACAAGTCTTTCACTTCTTTGGTCAACTTTATTCCTAGGTATTTGATTGATTTTGCTGAAACAGTAAATGAGAGTGATTTCTGGATGTCTTCTTCTTCAGATTTAGTGTTTGCATAAAGAATGCCACTGATTTTTGTACATTGATTTTGTAGCCTGATACCTTGCTATATTGCCTAACAACTTCCAGTAATTTTCTACTGGATTCTTTAGGTCTTTCTATGTATACTATCATATCATCTGCAAATAGTGAGAGCTTGACTTCTTCCCTTCCAATCTGTATCCCTTTGATTTCTTTCTCTTGCCTGATTGCTATGGCAAGAACTTCCAATACTATGTTGAAGAGTAACGGTGACAGTGGGCAGCCCTGTCTAGTCCCTGATCTGAGGGGGAATGCTTTCAGCTTCTCTCCATTGAGTATGATGTTGGCTGTACGTTTGCTATATATAGACTCCACTATCTTGAGGAATTTCCCATCTATTCCCATTTTCTGTAGAGTTTTGAGCATGAATGGGTGTTGGATTTTGTCAAAGGCTTTCTCTGCATCTATTGAGATAATCATGTGGTTTTTGGCTTTGCTTTTATTGATGTGATGAATGACATTGATTGATTTACGGATGTTGAACCAGCCTTACATTCCTGGGATGAATCCCACTTGGTCATGATGAACAATCTTTTTGATGTGTTGCTGTATCCGGTTGGCCAAGATCTTGTTTAATATTTTGGCATCTATGTTCATCAGAGATATTGGTCTGTAGTTTTCCTTTTTTGTTCTGTCCCTATCAGCTTTTGGTATCAGGGTGATGTTGGCTTCATAAAAGGTGGAAGGGAGTATTCCTGTTTCTTCAATCTTATGGAATAGCTTAAGAAGTATGGGTATTAACTGTTTCCTGAAAGTTTTGTAGAATTCGTTTGTGAAGCCATCTGGTCCAGGACTTTTGTTGTTGGGGAGATTCTTAATAACGGTTTCAATTTCTTTGTCTGTGATTGGTGCATTTAGATTTTGTAGTTCTTCTTGGTTCAGTTTTGGAAGTGCATAGGTTTCTAGGAATTGTTCCATTTCTTCCAGATTCTCTAGCTTGGTGGCATATAGTTCTTTATAGAAGTTTCGCAGAATTCTCTGGATTTCTGTGGTGTCAGTTGTGATATCTCCTGTATCGTTTACAATTCTATTAATTTGAGTCTTCTCTCTTTTTTGTTTGGTGAGTCTGGCTAGGGGTTTGTCAATTTTGTTTAATCTTTCAAAGAACCAACATTTGGCTTCATTGATCTTTTGTATGGTTCTTTTATTTTCGATGTTGTTTATTTCTGCTCGAACTTTAGTGATTTCTGTCCTTCTGGTTGCTTTAGGGTTCCTTTGTTCCTCTTCCTCTAAGTCCTTGAGGTGTGTAGTAAGTTAGTTCATTTGGGCTTCTTCTTGGTGTTTAATATGTGATTGTATAGCTATAAGTTTCCCTCTCAGTACTGCTTTAGCTGTGTCCTAAATATTTTGATAGGTTGTGTCTTCATTTTCATTAGTTTCCAGGAACATTTGAATTTCCTGTTTGAGTGAGTGTCTGACCCAGTGGTTCTTAAGGAGCATGTTGTTTAGTTTCCAAATTCTATGTCTTTTAATAATTTTCCGTTTGTTGTTAAAAGTTAGTTTTACTCCACTGTGGTCTGAGAAGATACTTGGGATGATTTCAATGCTCTTGAATTTACTGATGCTGTCTTTGTGGCCTAACATGTGGTCTATCCTTGAGTATGTGTTGTGTGGATTTGATAAGAAGGTTTATTCCAGTTTTTTGGGGTGGAGGAGTCTGAAAATATCCAAGAGGTCTAGTCTGTCAATCTCTTCATTCAATTCTCTTGTATCTTTATTAGTTCTCTGCTTTGTTGATCTGTCTAAGTGTGAGAGTGGGGTATTGAAGTCTCCCACTATTATTGTATTACTATTGATGTATTTTTGAAATTCTTTCAATAGGTGTTTAATGTATTTAGATGGTCCCTCATTGGGTGCATAGATGTTAATAATTGTTAAGTCTTCTTGGCTGATTGATCCTCTAATCATTATGTAAGGTCCTTGCCTATCTTTTATTACTTTATTTAATTTAAAATCTATCGTGTCTGAGATGAGAATGGCTGTTCCTGCCCTTTTTTGTGGACCGTTAGCCTGTATGATAGTTTTCCATCCTTTCACTTTAAGTCTGTGTTTATCTTGTTGTGACAGATGTGATTCTTGCAAGCAGCATATGGTTGGGTTATGTTTTCTGATCCATCCCCCCACCCTGTGCCTTTTGATGGGTGAGTTTAAGCCATTGACATTTATTGATATTATGGTTTTAATGTATTGTAGTGCCATTGTTCTAAAAAACAATTTGTTTACTCTGATATATTACAAGTATTATAGTGATGTTCTTGTTTATAAGAGGTCTTTTAGTACCTCTTTCAGGGCCGGCTTGGTGATAGTTGCCTCCTTTAACTGTTGTTTGTCTAAGAAGGTTTTGATCCCTCCATCTAGCTTGAATGAAAGTCTAGCAGGATATATAATCCTTGGTTGAAACCCTTTTTCATTCAGGGCTCGATAGATATCTTGCCACTCCCTTCTGGCTTTTAGAGTTTGAGTTTAGAAATCTGCAGAAAGTCATATGGGTTTTCCCCTGTATGTGACTTTTTGTTTCTCTCTTGCAGCCTTTAGGATCCTTTCTTTATCCTTACTTCTTCTCATTGTGACTATGATGTGTCTTGGTGTTTTCAGGTCTGGGTTGATTCTGTTTGGTACTCTCTGGGCCTCTGGCACCTTGATATCCTTTCTGTTATTCAGGTCTGGGAAGTTTTCTTGTATTATTTCCTCTAGAATGTTTGCTTCCCCTTCCTCTCTTTCTTCCTCTGGCAGGCCAATTATACGAATGTTACTTCTTTTGAGATCATCCCATATGTCTCTGTTGTTGTTTTCAGTGTCTCTCAATCTCTTTTTAAGCTCTTTCACCTCTTTCTTAGTTTTCTCTAACTCATCCTCTGTCTGACTAATTCTGTTTTCTGCTTCTGTTAGTCTGCTTTCCCTTGCCTCAGCTTCTTTCTTCATTACAGCTATTTCAGCTTTCAGTTCTCTAATTGTCTCAAGATAATCAGTATTTTCCTTGGGGGTCTCAACTGTTGTTTCCCTAATACTGCCATTTCTTTCCTCCAATGTTGTTTTCATTTCTGTGATTAATAAAGTTTATTATTGCTTGCATACTTTTCTTATCTATGGTTACTTCTGACTGATTTGTGGTTTCTTCTGGGCTCTTGTCTTCATTCATTGGGGTAGCAGTTTTATTTGCTTTTAATCTACCCATTTTTTTTTTAATTTATGTGTTTCTCTCTCTCTTTTTTTTTAATGCTCTGTTGTTCCTCAGTTGTTGTGTTTTGAGCACAAGTAACACTGTACTAAATACCTTTATGACAATTGCACTCACCAACCTCCGGAATAACAGTAGCAACTGAAGTAAGTATTGAAGGAGTTTAATCGTTACTAGTTAGCCAAACAATTTCTCCAGTCCGTGAAAGAATAGTAACCAAATCCCAGTGAAGAAAGAGAAAAGGAAGAGAGGATAGCAAGAATAGACAGTTATGCAAATCTACTATCCAGTGTATATTCTAAGGGTAACAAGAGTGTAAAGGGAACTAGAGCAGAGATAGACACATAGAGAGTCCACTCTGGGTCAGATTTCTTCCCCAAAGTAATTCACAAATTCAGAAAGGCAAAGAAGAAAGAAGTGTATGAAAAGATAAAAAAAAAAAAAAGAGAGAGAGATAGAGAGAGATAAGAGAGAGAAAAGGGAGAAGATAAGAAGAAGAGTTGTAATTAAAGAGCAGTGCGAGGAACTTCCCAAATGTGTATCAGTGAATTAAGAAAAAAAAAAACAAACAAACAAAAAAACCCTGTTTGGTGGTATGGGGTATCCTGCTAGTAGCTGGTCCCAGGCACTGCTTAGGGGGGGGGGGGCGGCGGGAAGGATGTATGCTTGAAAATTAAAAGGAAGAAAAAAGAATTTTTTCCCCTACTCTAATTCTTAACCCAAATTAAGTTATAGACACATCCTTGGTATGACCGTTATGGCCCCTTATTGGCTGGCCTGCTAAAGGCAGAAAATCCTATTGTTTACACGAGATGTGTCCGGAGCTCAAAGGCTAGCCGCTTCTCAATCCGCCATCTTCCGGGAAACCCCGCCCTCCAGACTTTTTTAAAGGATTTCTCAAAAATGAAAACTAGCTCCAAGTCCTTTGATCCAATGAGAGCTATACTCAAGAAGTCTTTGGATCCACCCTCAGGGTCGCAGTGGACCCTGGCGACTCCCAAGAGGCAGCCCCCGAGCTAAAGTGCTCTCTCCGGGTCCTCTGCCCGCCGCGCTCTGCAACCGGCGGAGGAGCCGCCTTCCGGGGCTGGCGGAGGACAATGCCCGGCGCACTCGCCTTGCCTGGCGCCGCCTGGGAATTCTGGCGCCCCGCTAGTCCGTGTCACCTTTGCTCTAATTGTTAACCCAAATTAAACTGTAATCACTTCTTTGGTGCCCCCCCCCCCTTATTGACTGGCCTGCTAAAGGCAGAAAATCCTACCGTTGCCGACGATGCTATCAGAGCACTCGCTGTTAGCGATTTCTCAGGCCGCCATCTTCCTCAGCACTCCGCACAAAGGGATTTTCAAAGTTAACTCAAATGACAAATAATGTGATTACAGCAATAACTATCTATTGCCTTCCTGAACCCTAAGGCAGCAGGAATATCCCATTTCCTCTATAGAGCCTATATTTCCCCCCAATACTGGAACCTCTAGAGTGGGCTCACTTTCTTGCATGTTTCTCTCAATTCATACCAACTGATACTGAATCTGCTGATCCCAACCTAATCAAACAATGAGTACCATCTCAGCATGCTTCATTTCAGACTGTGCCCGGAGATGTCAGTGGTGGAATGTCAACCCTTCAGCCTCATTACTCGGTGATACCTTTACTTTCATAGTATTCTCTCATCCCATTTCAGGTGGTTCACTTCCTAACAAATTCCCAAAACCTAGATATAGGCCAGGTCCTATAAGATACGGCATATGTTCACATATATCCATAAAATAGGGCAATATATATACCTGAAAGCAAAAGTGCAAAATAGCCTGCAGTGAGTGAGTACATTCAGCAAGCAAGTTGAAAAACCTAAGAAGACACTATAAAGTTCCTAATGAAACAGTGTCTACTTAGACTTAGATACCCTCCTCACCTACTTCCTATTATACTTCCCTCACTCAATCTAAAGCTAACCTTATCAAAGCAAGGACTGCAAAAGCTGAATAAAGGCAAGAGACTGGCATATTTTAATGACATCTCTTTATTCACTATCAAGCCACCCCATCAGCTGGTGCCCTAGTCAGGGAGTCCCGAGATTCCCAAACAGACATGACTGGCCCAGACCTCAAACAGACCCCCTTCTCTATTGTTACTGGTCATCTGTATCAGGAACAACATAATAGACCCCCTTGTGGGACCCCCATAGTACCTTGCCCTCAACATGGATCAACAATGGTAGAGAATGTTTCATCCTCCAAAGGGAGGCTGGACAACATATTCTATCTTCCACCTGAGGAAGATGCGTCCTGAAATTGGGGCAGCTTGGAACGTTCCTGCTCAAGTCCACAGAATATGAGCTCAGATCTATAGAGATGCAGAGGTCACCTAGGCTCCTAAGCTGAATATGGGCCCCAGATCAGATCAAATCAATGGGGTTTACAGTCAGGCAACAATATTTATACACTTTTACCATATTTGGAAGCTACTTTCTTCCCTGATCCAGCTTTCTGGTCCTTTTTCCAGCCATGTCATCATCTCCCCAGAAAATAACTTGTATCCACCTGCATATCAGATGTCAGGCTCAGGAAAAAAAAAAAAAAAAAAACTACTATAGTCATGGGCCCTTTGGAATATAACTAAAATAGTTCTAGTAACTACCTATAAAACAGAGACACCCCCACCCCCAACTCTTCATATAAACTATTCCAGCCTTTAGGTTCATGATTAGTCAACCATTTGTTTGGCTCTATATGTTAACTCTTCTTTCAGCCACCAGGTTCCAGATGCTAACATGATGACAACCGGATTTCTCTGGGCAGACGACCCCACCAATGTGTCTTGGAGCCCCACTTCCCCAGAGCTTCTGCCCCACAAGGGAAAGAGAAAGACAGGCAGGAAAAATGAATCAATGTGCAATGCCCATATTTAGCGGGGAAGCAATTACAGAAGCCAGACCTTCCAACTTCTGCACCCCAAAATGACCTTGGGTCCATACTCCCAGAAGGATAAAGAATAGAAAACTATCAGGGGAGAGGATGGGATACAGAGTTCTGGTGGTGGGAATTGTATGGAGTTGTACCCCTCTTATCCTATGTTTTTTGTCAGTGTTTCCTTTATATAAATAAAAATTTTTAAAAAGGGAGAAGCTTCACAACTTGTGAAGCAGTGCTGCAGCTTTCTTTCTCCTTCTATATCTCCCTCTTCCTTCCCAATGTCTCTGTCTGTACTCAAAATTAATAAGCAAATATTAAGAAATAAATTATATACTGTATGAAATTTCAAGGCTTGAATGATACCTACTGTGTAGGATGCATCTCTTGTCATGAGTATACCCCCCATCCAGGCACTTGGGTGGTGCCATGGCAATGAGCAATGTCCCAGTGCTGTGGTGTCTTTCCATCTATTTATCTATTTATTATTCTGTGCCTTTATCTTAATAAGAGTCATGTTTAAGGCTGTAGTTGTGAAAATAGTAATTATAAAGAAAATAAAAATGGAATATTAATAAGGAGAGTTTTCATATAAAAAGTGATATATTGTATGTGTCTTGTTCTGCATTTTTATTTTTTAAGTATTTATTCTCTTTTGTTGTCCTAATTGTTTTATTGTTTTAGTTATTACTGTTGTCATCATTGCTGGATAGGACAGAGAAATGGAGAGAGGAGGGGAAGACAGAGAGGGAGAGAGAAAGACACCGACAGACCTGCTTCACCGCCTGTGATGCTACGCCCCTGTAGTTGGGAGCCAGGGGCTCAAACCAGGATCCTTATGCTGGTCCTTGCGCTTTGCGCCACCTGCGCTTAACCCTCTGCTCTACCTCCCAACTCCCTGTTCTGCATTTTTATATATGATATTCTTTTAAAAAGGTAATCATCTTCTTATGAGAGAAACTTGTTTTTACTACAGTGAAACTAACCAGTTGTAAAATTCAGTTTTCAAGATGAAAGAAACATTTTTCCATACACTTCACTTTCCCTAAAATATTTATTTGCATCTTACTCAGACTGCCCACAGGAATGTTTTCATAGTATTCTTTGCAGCAACATTTCATTCAAGCTTAAGAAATACGTGATATCATAACATTCTTTCTGCATTGAGTTAACATCTGCACTCTGAACCATACTTCTCAAATAAGTCAAAATATTGATTCTGAAAACTATATTTCAGCTAGATCTATGGGCATATACCTAAGGTGAGGGCATTGGGAATTCAGAATAAGAAAAGAATGATATAGTATTTGGAACTTAGCTTTAGAATCAAAGTTGGTTTGGAAAAGAAAATTCCAGACTTCAGTATATAGCACACCTGATTTAGTACACACTTTACATAAGCAAGGTCCTAGGTTGTATCCCTGAATCACATCTAAGCAGAATCAATAGTACCATGGAAACTCCTAGTACAGTGGAATGGTGCTGCTGTATCTCTCTATGTCTCTCATTCTATCCCCATTCTCTCACCCTCTCTCTCTCGCAAATAAGGAATGAAAAAAAATGTGTCAGGGAGGTCACTTAGCAACAATATTACACATGTACAAGGCACTGAGTTCATTCTCCTGTACTAATTATTGGACTTGGTTGGGTTTATTGCACCAAAGCAAAGCATTCTGGGGATGGAGGGCTGGAAGGGGCTTAAAGGGGACTTGACTTCTTGGTGTATGATGCTGGAAAATGACCTAAGTTAGGGGTGAGGGTGTTTTACAGACACATATCATGGTGGAATCAGAACTTGTACCTATGTGTCAACAACTGTATTGTAAGCCATTAATCCCCTCCCCAAGTCAAATGATAAAAAATGGGAGTCAGGCAGTGGCGCAGCAGGTTAAGCGCACTTGGCTCAAAGTGCAAGGACCAGCACAAGGATCTTGGTTCGAGCCCCTGGCTCCCCACCTGCAGGGGAGTCGCTTCACAAGTGGTGAAGCAGGTCTACAGGTGTCTGTCTTTTTCTCCCCCTCTCTGTCTTCCCCTCCTCTCTCCATTTCTCTCTGTCCTATCAAACAACAACAACATCAATAACCCCAACAATGTTAAACAACAAGGGCAACAAAAGGGAAAATAAATAAATATTTTATTTTATTTTATTTATTTATTCCCTTTTGTTGCCCTTGTTGTCTTATTGTTGTAGTTACTATTGTTGTTGTCGTCACTGTTGGATAAGACAGAGAGAAATGGAGAGAGGAGGGGAAGACAGAGAGGTGGAGAGAAAGATAGACACCTGCAGACCTGCTTCACCGCCTGTGAAGTGGCTCCCCTGCAGGTGGGGAGCCAGGGTTCGAACCGGGATCCTTATGCCGGTCCTTGTGCTTTGCGCCACCTGCGCTTAACCCGCTGCGCTACAGCCCGACTCCCAATAAATAAATATTTTTTTAAAAAATGATAAAAAATACTGAAAGAAGGGTTGAGGAGATAGCATAATGGTTATTCAAAAAGCCTTTCATTCTTGAGGCACCAAAAGCCCCAGGTTCAATCCTTCATACTACCATGTGCTAGAGCTGAGCAGCACTCTGGTAAATAATAATAATAATAATAATAATAATAATAATAATAATAATAATGAAAGAGAAACATAAAGAAAGGAAGGAAGGGAGAAAGGAAAAAAAGAAGGAAAGTAGTGAAGGGAGAAAGACTCATAGATCTATAATGGTGTTTTAAAAATATTTTCAGATATAGCAAAACTAAGGGGCAGAGAGAGAACAGTAATGTATTTTTAATGTGGCACCTCTTAGACTATGCACATTAAAATGAACCAGAGTAGATAATATACTTAGATCAAATACGTTGATGCAAATTATGGTTTCAATAACTATAACACACTACATAGTCCTAGAACTTTTATAAGACTGTAGCAAAAACTATTTGATCAGAATTAATATTCTTTCTTAAACCCTTATTTTTGTACTCAAGAAAAAAAATGAAGTTTGGGGTAATGGATATGAAAAAATATTTGTCTTCTGACCCTGAGGTTCAAACCAGAAAACATGCATATGAATTATTTGTACTACTGTCTATTATTATCATCATTATTATTAAGGAGGTGATGTTGGGACACGGACTAAATTAGCCTATAGCTGACATCATCGAGAGCATATGTCAGACATACACAAACTCACAAGGGTGCAAGAGACTAAGAAAGCTCCTCACAGCAGTTTGGCATTTATTTATTTATTTATTTATTTACTCTTCTCCTGTTCAGCTCTGTTCCTCCTTCTCTTTGTTTCCTCACCTTCTCCCCAGAAAACATACCATGCTGCTTCCCCTGGGACATGAACACATGTATCTGAACACAGTTTGCACAGTTAGCTAGCTTAAGGACTCATGCTCCACTCCATATGGCTAGCCAGTCTTTCCCCCATTTGCTTATTCTGCTACCTCAGTGGTTTTATGTATTTAGTTTTATGTATTATTATGTATTTAGCCTGTGTAGCTCATTTGTTGACACACCAACAAAAGCATAATTTTTTAAAATTACTATAGAAATATACTTTGATTATGTAACTGATCATACTGGTTCCAAAAGTGATATGATTAAAAAGAGTATATAGTTTTTATGTGTTTATCTTGAAGTCTCTGTATTCCAAATATGATTTGATCCATTAATGAATCATATTTACAATCTACATATATGTGATGCATATATTCAATATATATATTCTGCAACACATATATTCGACAACAGTTTGATATGCCTTATAACAGTTTATCATTTCATATGCAAAAGTACAGTATTATTAACTATATGCATATTATTATATAACAGATATCCAGAACTATTTTATACAGTAAAGCTAAAACTAGCCATTGAATAATAAATTGCTACTTTCCCTCCTCTGGCCCAAGGGAACATCTTTTTAATTATTTATTTTAGGGAGAAAAGTATATTGAAAGAGAGAGAGAACAAATAAAAGAGAAAGGGCGAGCATCACAGCACAATTCCATCATCCATGGAACCCCTTATTTGCTGTCGTTGGCATTAAATGTGGCTGAATACTATGACATACTAATTGAATTTCAGTATAAAAGATAACACATTCTGATAAATTTGCAAAGACTATACCTAAGTCTAGTACTGTAGTTCTATAATTCCAAATATAGCTTTCTTAAAATTCATTTTCTGTAGTTGATTATGCTCTATAATCTTTAAATTAAATTGAGGGTTGTTTTTTTTTTTATCTGGACCCCATAGAGATGTTCATAAATTACTGTTCTGGTTGCCACGTGCCAACCACATGCATAACAGTGTTTTTCAAGCCAATTCTGAAAATGCTCATAGCCATCACCTCACTATTTGCCATGAAATTTATTCTACCAAAAAAGAAGAAAGAGAAAGAGGAGGAGGAGAAGGAGGAGGAGGAGGAGGAAGAGAAGGAGGAGGAGGAGCAGGAGCATGGGAAGAAGGAAAGAAAAAGAAATTTATTCTAGCCAAATAAACATAATCTGGGTGAAACAGATACAAATTTTGACCCAATTATTCCCTGCCCTGTAACTGATACAAACATCAACATCAAGACTTGGGCAGATATATATTTTCTTTTTTTCAATTTTTAAATATTTATTCATTTCCTTTTGTTGCCCTAGATTTACATTTTCTAAAATGACCTTTGAGCATCTACATACTTTAAGAAGTCTGAATATATATTTAAGTGAGGATGTGGGTCCATGTGCATGGTAATATGTACATTTTTACCAGGAGAGAAAGAACCAGCCTCTTCTGCAACATTTTCTGTCTAATTACAGGGCCTTTACCACTCTGAGTCTTTTTTTTTTTTTCCCAGAAAAAAGGGAGAAGAAGGGGCCAAGTGGTGGAACACTTGGTTAAGTGCACATTTTACTGTGCCTAAGGTTTGTTTTAGTTTGTTTTTCTCCAGTCACTAGGACTTGGCGGTGGCACTAGGAATCCACCTCTTCTGACAACCATTTTTTCCTTTTTTAAATTTTTTTCTTATTTTTTTATTAGCTAGGACAGAGTGAAATTGTGGGGATGGGAAGACAGAGAGAGGGAGAGAAAGACAGACACCTACAGATTCTGTTCACTGCTCATGAAGTGGTTCCCCTGCAGATGGGCAGCAGGAGCTCGAACCCAGGCCCTTGCACATATCCATTTTTAATAGAACTGTGTACACTTAACCGGGTGCACAATTGCCCACCCCCTCTTAAGGATTAGTTTTAATGTCCCAGGCCCCTACCAGTGGGGGGGTGTGTGGTGGTGGAGGGGATGTTTCACAACTGGTGAAGCGGAGTTGCAGGTGTCTCTCTTCTTTACTATCTTTCCCTTCCCCCTCTGCTTCTTTCTGGCTTTATCCAATAAATGAATGAATAAATAAAATATTAAAAAAAAAAACACTCAAGGGGAAGACACCATAGCACCAAAGCTCCTTCCAATGTGGTGGGTGTAAGCTTACACCCAGGTCACACTCAGGGAAAACAGGCACAGTCCCATGTGAGTCAGCTTGTCAGCCTAGCAATGTAAGTGTAATTATTATTTAGATCATCTTAGAGTAAGCAGTTTTGTTTATTTCACAATTAGCTTCTTCTGGGCAACTGTGTATAACATGCATCAACAGTGTCTCTAGTAGAAGTCATTTTGCTTGTTAAAACCAAATATGACTCTTAGCATCAACTTCCTATTTATATTAAAATCTTTTGTTGGATCAGATAGCAACTATATGCACATGTTTTTATCCACCCACCCAAATAATCCCTTTCACTTACTTAACCACACTTGAAATCGCATGTATTCATAATTAGTAGTGATACATGTAATAGCATATAATCAAAACACAAAACTGAATATAACCTTCAAATGAACTTTAAGATCTTTTCTATCTTCTTCCTGGCCTTGCTTCCTATCTCACTTTTACACAGACTTTAAACTTCATAAAGTAAGAATCTAAGTGGTATTTCACTTTCTTTCATCTTCCTAGCAGCTGCCAGAGTGCATAGCTTAGCAGAAAGATACTAGAGAGTGAAGAATTTAACAGGTATATGATTGTGCAGAATGTACATTTCACAGAAATGAATGCTAGAAATGAAACTAATCTGTTCCCTTCATGATGTAGTATAAAGAAGACAAATATACCCCACATGCAGGGGGCTCCCTCCACAGGCAGTGAAGCAGGTCTACAGGTATCTATCTTTCTCTCCCCCTCTCTATCTTCCTCTCCTCTCACCATTTCTCTCTGTCCTATCTAACAATGACATCAATAACAACAAAAATAATAATAACCACAACAATAAAACAACAAGGGCAACAAAAAGGAAAAATAAATAAATATTACAAAAATATTTTTTAAAAGAAGATAAATATATATACTATACAGGTGAAGGTCATGACAGATAACATAACATATGCAACCATCCTGTTCAGTTACTACTTATATAAGTTATTTTTATCCCTCTTTACTCCATTTTAGTTGGGGCTTAATGGTTACAGTATGATTGTTAACACATAGATATATCAAGACTCCTATGCTGTTTTTATCCCCTCCAAAGTTCTCCCTTCCCATTTTTTGCTTTTTGTGCCTATTTATGCTAGAATTTGTGACAAAATAGTTAGAAAAATATCAGTTAGGATAAAGTTAGAATAAAAAAAGGTAAAGCTAGAATCACTATGAGTTAAAGACACTGACATTTATTTATTTATTTATTGTTTTAGTTCCAAGTAATCTCAATATAACATTTAGCCTCCTCCACAAACTCATATAATTTAATCAAGATGTGTGCGGATGTTTCTGCTGCACTACAAGTTCTGGTTGACTTTTAGTAGTTGCTCTATTTTCATAAGATTTTGTCCTTCTGCATCAAATAGTATATTGTAAATATGTCAGACTATGCAAACACAGTCCTCACATAATTTGAATCTTGTTTCCAATCTCAACTTTCTTTGCCCAATTCTCCTCAGTTCAGTTATACTCTAAAAGTTATCTGTCTTAATAGTGTGTGGTTTCTAAACTACTTTGATGTGGATATATTATGTTTCTGAACTCAAATACTATTTTCCCATACATCCTGAAACTACCTCCTACCAGCTATTCAGTGGTATGCTTGTTTTCCTTCAAAGTCATTCTTATATAAATATCCATTTGCAAATTGTTACTATTTTTGAAAAGGAAATGAAGCATGCTGCAAGGGTTATTGTTATTTTTTTTTCTTGAAGGTATTTCCTGGGCCTTTGCACATACAGTTTCACAATTGCCAGGGGACATTTTTTTTAATTATTCTCATTAAAATAGAATGTGATGGGGAAGACAGACTGATAGGCACACATGCAAAAGCACACACACACACACACACACACACACACACACACACACACACACCAGAGAGAGAGAGAGATACCATTACTCTCATGAGTAGTGAATCATGTTGTAGATGCCTCTCTTTCTCTCCATCTCTGCTTACTTCTTAATTTCTCTCCTGCTCTATCGGGAAGAAAGAAAAGAAGGGGTGGAAGGTAGATAACATAATGGTTATGCAAAGAGACTTTTATGCCTGAGGCTCCAAAGTCTCAGGTTCAATTCACTGCACCACCATAAGCCAGAGCTGAGCAGTGCTCTGGTAAAAAAGAAAGAAAAGAAGGGGAAGGGGAAAGAGAAGTAGAGGGAAAATGGTAGGCTAATAAAGGGGTAGGATGGCCATCAGGAACAGTGTATTCTTCAAGCAGGTACTGAACCCCAGCAATAACTCTAGAGGCAGTAAAAATTAATGTTCAGTATGGCTTATGGAAAGTTAAGAAGTGGAATCAGGTGGTAGCATAGCGGGTTAAGTGCACATGGTGCAAAGCCCAAGGACTGGCATAAGGATCCTGGTTCGAATCCCCAGCTCCCCACCTGCAGGGGATTGGCTTCACAGATGGTGAAGCAGCTCTGCAGGCAACAAAAAAGAAAGTAAATAAATATATTTTAAAAAAGAAAGTTAAGAAGTATCTATCTCAGAGTAGAACCATTCTTAGGAAAGATTTTTGCCTTTTATATACATGTGCTTTTCTGTTTTTTCAAGTACTTTATTTCAACACTTTCCCAATAATTGAGACTGGAAAATATATGCTATGTAATTATTAGACAATTTAATACAGTTGCTAAAACTGGAGCTCTTTTGGTATTTGACTTACAACTTAGGCAGTCACTGAAACTTTTAACCACCAGGAAGTGTATACATTATGTGCATCAGTAGCTATAGAAAAATCTAAGGGATGTGGTAGGATGTGTATTCTCAGATAATAAAGCAGGTCATTAAATTTCGTAAAGTAAGTAATCTCAGAAGAATACCTATATATTCCTAGCTTCATAAGTCACCCTGAGGACCTACTTCTATTTAGAGGGTGAATCTCTTAGATTGAAAGATTTGCATTTAAATGGTCAACTTCCTCCTTGCAGCTACAGGTTTCTGCATGTAATTATACTCCTCTTTCCTTGTGTAGCACATACAGAAAAAGTTCTAATAAATCCTGCTAGTGTGATATCACAAAAGTTTAGCAAAAGGCTTTTAGGTGATTCTAACAGTCTCATTTGAAGCCAGGTTTTCCTACAACTCATTTGGGGGTTTTAAAATAGATTTAAAATAATTGCCAATTTCCCTGAAGGCTGCATCTTTATAAAGTTAAAACCATATAACATCTAGTTTTTAGTAAATTAAAGAAAAAAACATATATTTGAAATCTAGCCACTAATTTCAGTAGCAAAATCAACAGTAGTTTAGCATTTATAAAATTCTCTTTCAAATATTGCATTCCTCCTAGTCCAAATCCCTTAATAAATAAGATAGAGACAGAACTAAAAGGAATATAATGCAGAATCACGATGTTAATGAATTCCCATTTTGAGAGCTGGAGCCAGTCACTGAGGCTGGAAATCATCTCTCAGATTACTTGCCATCACAGGTTATATTTAGAAGCAACATGTTCAACTTACAAAAAGGGAGAATCATTGCTAGAATAATAGAAATCATAAGAATATTGTGGCATGGTGTTTTTAATTTATCAATATTGAGTGCTTTCATGAATGTTCAAGAACCCAATCTAGGGGGCCTGGCAGTAGCGCAGCAGGCTAAGTGCACATGTCATAAAGCGCAAGGACCGCATAAGGATCCCAGTTCAAGCCCCCAACTCCCCACCTTCAGTGGGGTCACTTCACAAGTGGTGAAGCAGGTCTGCAGGCGTCTATCTTTCTCACCCCCTCTCTGTCTTCCCCTCCTCTCTCCATTTCTCTCTGTCCTATCTAACAACTATGACATTGATAACAATAGTAACAACAGCAACTATAAACAACAAGGGCAACAAAAGGGAAAAAAATAGTCTCCAGGAGCAGTGGATTCATAGTGCAGGCACTGAGCCCCAGCAATAACCCTGGAGACCAAAAAAAAAAAAAAAAAAAAAAAAACAAACGGAGAACCCAATCTAAAGTGTTGCCCATTACGAGAAGCAAATGAAATAGAAATGTAAGGGGTGGGGGGCAGCAGTGGGGCACACAGTTAAACACACACATTGCCTTGCAAAAGGACCCAGGTTCAAGCTCCTGCTTCTCACCTGTGGGGACATTTCACAAGCAGTGAAGCATGTCTGCAGCTGTCTCACTTTCTCTTTCTCTTTCTCCCTATCTTTTTAACTCCCCCTCTCAATTTCTCTCTGTCCTATTTAATGAATTTTTTTTTAAAAAGGAAAAACAGCTGCCAGGAGTTGGGGGGGGGGGCTGTCATAATGCTGGCAAAGAGCCCCAGAAAAAAACTTGGCTGCAAGGAAGAAAGGAAGGAAGGAAAGAAGGAAGGAAGGAAGGAAGGAAGGAAGGAAGGAAGGAAGGAGGGAGGGAGGGAGGGAGGGAGGGAGGGAGGGAGGGAGGGAGGGAGGAAGGAAGGAAGGAAGGAAGGAAGGAAGGAAGGAAGGAAGGAAGGAAGGAAGGAAGGGGAATCTGAAGAACTAATATTGTCAAAACATGTAATTCCTTCAAAACCCCAATGGAATTTTCACACACAAATAAGTAAATTATAAAATGTATATGAAATCATAAAGGGTGAATGAGAAAAAGAATTTTGTTCACATTCCCACCTCCAGTAGGTGCATGTATCTGTGTAGAGCAGGTGTGTTTGCATAGTTATTCTCAAAGATACACTATATCACAATTTTAATTATTATAAATTTAAGATGTTTAAACATTGGTTTGTTTATTTTATGAGAGAAAGAAATACCAGATAACTATTTTGGCATACATGATATTGGAGAGTAAACATGGGCTCTCATGCAAGTAAGGAAAGTGCTCTACTTACTAAGTCCCCAACCCCCAACCCCCCCTTTTTTTTCCAGAGTTATTGCTCTTGGCACTACAAATGCACACTGTTCATGGTGAACTTTTTTTCTTTCTTCTATTTTTTTAGATAGGACAGAGAGAAAGTGAGAGGGGCAGGGGAGATAAGGAGAGAGAGAGAGACCTGCAGATCTATTTCGCTGCTTGTGAAGTGTCCCTTCTGCCAGTGGGGAGCTAGGGACTCAAACCCAAATCCTTGCATGGGTCTTTGTGCTTCATAGTATGTGCACATAACCAAGTGCACCACCACTTGGACCCCCTCACCCTCCCACCTCCCCAAGCCACTTTCCTGGTTTCTATAAATTCTTCTTTATTTTGGTAAAATACAAGTGGAAACAAGATTCATTTCCTTAGGGCTATAAAGGTTTACCAATAAATAAATAAATAAATTTGGAAATAATAAATATGTAACACATGCTAGTGGTGGGCATCTTATTACCTATAAAAATAAATCATAGATGCTTCACCTCAAAAAAACACAATATATTACTGTTACATAAGTAGATGATAGTGAAATATATAATAAGAAAAAACCAGGGATCATCTCCCCAGACAATAACTTTAGAAGTCAGGCTCAGAAAAGAAAAGAAAAGAAAAAAAAAAAACACTAGAAGAGTCATGGGCCCTTTGGAATATAACTAAAATATGCCTACTAACTATCTACCAAATGGAGACCCCCAACTCTTCATATGAACTATTCCAGCCTTTAGGTTCATGATTAGTCAACAATTCATTTGGCTTTATATGTTAACTCTTCTTTCAGCCATCAGATTCCAGACGCTAAAATGATGCCAAATGGACTTCCCTGAGCAGACGACCCCACCAATGTGTCCTAAAGCCCTACTTCCCCAGAGCCCCTCCCCTCCAGGGAAAGAGAGAGACAGGCTGGGAGTATTGATCAACCTGTTAACACCCATGTTCAGTGGGGAAACAATTCCAGAAGCCAGACCTTCCACCTTCTGCAGCCCATAATGACCCTTGGTCCATGCTCCCAGAGGGATAAAGAATAGGTATCAAGGGAGGGGAGGGGATACAGAGTTCTGGTGGTGGGAATTGTGTGGAGTTGTACCCCTTTTATCCTATGTTTTTTGTCAGTGTTTCCTTTTTATAAATAAAAATAAAATAAAACATTGTGTTCATGTGTCAACAACTATACTGAGCCATTAAAGCTCACAGAAAGAAAGGAAGGGAGGGAAAGAGAAAGAACAGACTATGACGTGAACACTTAGGTAAAAGAAAGATTTTGAAAAAAAAAAAAAAGCTAAGTTGGGTCACAAGATAGTTTCTCACTTATATAGTTCACCTGCTTTGTCATGTATATCAACAGATTTGAGCCCAGCCTCCACATGACTGAACAAAACTTTCATGCTGTAGTTATCTCTTGCTTCCTGTCTCTGTTGCTCTCTATCTGTGAATATTTGGCTTAAAGCAGAGAAGTTCTAATGATGATGATGACAAAAAAAAAAAAGAAAAAAAGTCTACTAGGCAAAAGTTTTTCTTAGTAGTTTCAAGTTCTCATAAAGAAGCCGTATATGATGCATGTTTTAAATATGTAAGAAATTTGAAAACAGAGCATCTACTATGGTAAACAAATAATTATATTTTTAAAGTTTAATACATTTTTTTAAATATATGAACTCACTTCTTTTGACACTGCTGTCAACTTCTTGGTGAAATATTTTAAAAGTTATACAGTGATTTTTCATTAAAATGCAAATCAGTTTCCTTGGTAACAAATACTAAATTAAAACTCTAATATAAAGTGGAGATATGCCTTAATGGTTGCAAATTTAAATCCAATCCTATGTTAAAATCTGAGCTGTGAAGTTCAGGCAGAAGAAAAGTTTTCTGGTAAACTTACTTACTTGGAAAAAAGCTTACTTGGGAACACTGCTACTCTTATGTCATGCAGGTAACCCAGGTTAAAGTTTAGCCCCCATGACAAAGGGGGAAGTTTTAGTACTGTGGTCTTTTTTCCCCTCCCCCTCTGGCTATCTCTTTCTTTTTTTTAATCTTTATTAACTGTATTTATTGGATAGAGACAGTCAGAAATCAAGAGGGAAGGTGAAATAGAGGGAGAGAGACAAAGAGACACCTACTGCACTGCTTCACCACTTATGAAGCTTTCCCCCTGCAGGTGCAGACTGGGCCAGGCTTGAACCTGGATCCTTATGCATTCTGACATGTGCACTAAACCAAATATGCTACCACCCTGGCCCTGGTTATCTCTTTCTATCTACAAATGTTGACACAAAGCAATGAAGCCAGGGTGACTACTAAAAAATGTTTACAATGTTAATATTTTCTGGTAATGTAATATTCACTGTTCAAGGAAGTACCTGTGTTTCTAATGGGTGAGGGTTTTTGTTTGTTTTTGTTTTTTTATTTTTTTAATATTTATTTTCCCTTTTGTTACCCTTGTTGTTTTATTGTTGTAGTTATTATTGTTGTTATTGATGTCATTGTGGTTGGATAGTACAGAGAGAAGTGGAGAGAAGAGGGGAAGACAGAGCGGGGGGAGAAAGATAGACGCCTGCAGACCTGCTTCACCACCTGTGAAGTGACTCCCCTGCAGGTGGGGAGACAGGGGCTGGAACCAGGATCCTTACGCAGGTCCTTGAGCTTTGCACCACGTGTACTTAACCCGCTGCACTACTGCCGGACTGACTGGTAAGGTTTTTTTAAAAAATTTTTATTATTTATTTTAATGAAGGATAGAATTCAAAGTGAAAGAAAGAGTATGTACATATTTGCACAAGGGAGAGGGAGAGACTAGAGCACTTCTAAGCTCTGGCTTATGGTAATATTATGGATTGAACCTGGGATCTTTCAGACATGAAAGTAGTTTGCATAACCTTTAAGCTGGTTCCCCAGGCCTCAAAGACGTATTTCTGAGAAGGAACAGGTTTTAACTGCTAATCACTACTAACATAGTGTTAACAGAGATGTCCAATGACTTTAGTTTTATTTTGAAATCATATAGATTACCTTAAAACTCTGACACAGAACTGAGAATTTGGCACTTCTGTGGTTAAAAGCAACTGAGCTTCTGGATAAGGAAAGAGTTAATAATAACAATTTGATCATGACATCTTGTTCCAGAGTACTTTTAACAGAGTCGGTTGTCTGAAAGTCATGATGTAGTTTTCAATGTTTTTCTGTGCAAAAAATTGTCATGACCTTTCCAATATCCAATATTTTACAGTGCTCTTTAAAACCTCAATAAATGCAGTATGGATTTCTGGACTGGAGAAGAAAAAGACACTGGTGGACAACTGGATAAAATGCAAGTAAAGCATGGAATTGAATTAATGATAATGTATCAAAGCTGTATCTATCAGAACCACTGTGATTAAAGTGTCTATGAGGCTAAGGTTAGTGTACTAGGGATATGGAACAATTACCACTTTAAATCCAATCAGACTTGATATGGTTTTGAGTTTCTTTTTGTTCTAATTTTCACATACTGAGAAATTCTACATATACAGAATCACTGTATACTTAGATGGTCTCTGTCAGCCCCAACTTCATTACTTACCTGCTTAATATGGTGGAAGGGAGAGTGGAGGGGGTTTATTTCCTCCTATATTTGTGGATTAGAAATGTTAATGTGGGTTTGGGAGGTGGCTTACCCTGTTGAGTGCTCATGTTACAATGTACACAAGGACCTTGGTTTAATACCCCATCACCCAGTTGGGGGGGGGGGGTGTTCATGAGCCATGAAGCAGTACTGCAGTTCTCTCTCTTTCTCTCTCCTTATTCCCCCCTCTGAATTTTACTTTGCACTATCAAATACAATAAAAATAAAATAGCTAAACAATGAGTCGATGAAGGTATTCATCAACACATAATTTCAAACAGGGGGACTGGGTGGTGGCACATTTGGTTGAGAGCACATGTTATAATGCTCAAGGACCCAGGTTCAACCCCAGTCCCCACCTGCAGGGGTAAAGCTTCACAAGTGGTGAAGCAGTGCTGCAGGTGTCTCTCTCCCTCTCTACCTCTCCCTTCCTCTCAAATCCTGGCTATCTCTAGACAATAAATAAAAATAATACAAAATAATAATTTCAAACAGGATAAGTTATATTTACTCCATAACTCCACAGAATTCTTTATTTACTCAAATATATTCTAAACTATAGCAAGTTTGTATCCTTCATAAAGTCACTTATGAGTGGTCTTGAGGTGGCGCAGTGGTTAAGACTTTGGACTCTCAAGCATGAGGTCCCAAGTTCAATCCCCAGCAGCACATGTACCAGAGTGATGTCTGGTTCTTTCTCTCTCTCCTTTCATTTCTCATGAATAAATAAATAAAATCTTTTAAAGAAGTCACTTATGAGTTTATTCTGAAATAATATGCTATTTATTTTTTATTCCCATATTTATTCAGTATTTGTAAATACAAGAGATCTGAGGGAGACAAAAAGAGAAGCAAATCACACTGAGGGTAAGAAAATTAAATTTACTATGTATTTTATAAGCTTGCATTAATTTGTAGCAGGATGTTACCATCATCTTTACTCTACTTTAGCTGATGCACACACTGAAAACAATATAAAACTTGAACTGAACTTGTTGATAACTTCCTAAATATAGCATTAAAGAAAACTTTCTTCTCTTTCTGTCTCTTTCTTCTCCTTTTTTTCATTTCTTTTTCATTCTTGCCTCTTCCCTACTAGAAATCACATACATACCCACGCACACACACACAGTCTTCAATAACGTAAATATTTTTGTCTAGTAGTGATATGACACTAGAAGACACAGAGAATGATGAATTGACTCCACTGCTTGGATAAAGACCACATTATTCTGTAATGCTTTTTTAAAAAGTTTTCTCAAAAGTAAATTAACTTTTGCCTGAATCATTTTCTCCACATGCCCCTTTTCAAAGTCTTTCTCTTAAGTTCTTATTTCTTAACATCTTTAGGTTAAGTTGGCAAAAACTACTGGGAGAACCTTTTCTCACTACAATAAGTATGTTGGAAGTGGTTGTATTTGTCATCTAGTAGGATTGATGATTGCATTGAGCAGAATCTATGAAGTTCAACTTCTGCTTGCATCTCCTAATGGAAATGATATTATAACTTGATAATAGATTATAATATCATCTGGTTCTTCTACTGTGAATTCAATTCAGTGGGCCATGTTTTATAATATTACTAATAACTACATTAATAGATTGATAGTCTATATATAAAATTTATCCAATAGGAATACTCTATGAGACATTGTAAATATAACAAAAAGCTTTCCCCACAAAAAAATTCTATACAGTGAACTCATAGAAAAGAAGAAAAAATAGTGGTCCAGAAGATGGCACAGTGGTTGAGGCATCGGGCTCCGGTTTGGTCCCCGGCAGCACCTGTACCAGAGTGATGTCTGGATTTTTCTCTCTCCTCCTATGTTTCTCATTAATAAATAAAATCTTAAGAGAAGAAAAGAAAAATAGAGTATGAAAAGGAAAATAAAGACAATATATAGGCAAAAGCAGACATGAAAAATAACTAATTCATAGAAGTAATAATAAAAAGCTAGCACTGAATAAAAACTACATTGCATTTAGTGAACTAATTTTTAAACATAATATTTCTTATTCTAACAGCCAGAACAATTCCATGCATAATAATAATCACTATTAATTATTACCATTATATGAATAAATATTTCAATTTCACTAAACAGAAAAATTAAATAACTTAATCCATTTGACAATTCTAGATTATCTATACACTGGAAGAGATATAGTGGAATATGGTTTATCAACCAAGGACTCAAGTATTTTTCAAATACTTATTTTTGAGAGGGGAGAAGAAAAAAATAACAGAGCACTATTAGTCATGCAGTGCTAGGAATCAAACCAAGGGCCTCACACATACAAACCATGTGCTCTACCCACCTTTTACAATTTCTACCTGTTTGGAGGACAAAATAAGTGAATAAAAGGACCTAACCAGAGAAGCTATAATCATGGCATGTGTACCTACACAAAGAAACTGCTTCATACAAGATCCTTAATATTTCCCTGATATATCAATGTGTTAATCATAAAATAAATCTGTTTTGTTTAGTATCAACATATCTAGAAGCCAAAAGGAGGAAAAACAACTTTACACACACACACACACAGACATACACATACTTAGGAGAATGGTGACAGAATACATATACCAATTACTGGTGATAGTCAATTAGATTCATCTAATGACTAAAAAAGAATGTGTGTCCATTTACTAAATGCTATTTACAAAAATTCTACTTCCATCAATTCTGATAACCAAAAAAAAAATGCCCTTTAAATACTGTGCTAATAACTATAGTGGCAGAGACCACAATAGATAAGCATGCAGAAGTCTGAGGATTCTATTGATGTCTGTAATGAGAACTTTTATTGTCACTGGAGTGATCAAAATGTTTTATTTCAATACTTGTGAAAGCTAAAATGCAATGAGTAAAATATCAATGGTTTTTAGCAGTAATGATTTTTAAATCTGGATCATTAACCAATGTGATTTAGGAATAAATGCTGTTGCAGTAGTCCATCCTTTTAGGAGGGTGTTTAGACTAAAGAAAGAGATATATAGAGAAATTGACTGCCGATTAAAGAGTTGACTTAAAACTTTTAAGTACATGAACGCTACTGAGAAGATAGAAAGAACCAGTGACTGGGATCCAAAAGCTCAGCACATTCTTTTGACTGGAGAAGTTGAGCTCATAGTGAATTCATAGGAGCTTCAAGGGAGTTCAGATTAACACAGCAGGGGATAAAGCAAAATCAGACTGCGGCATTTTAGTACTCTCTGTGTTCAGTGCTTTAGAAATCAGTGGGATACTCAGTAGGTAGAAACTAAATAGTAGCAGTGAATAGGAAAGAAGTTCATCTTATAAATTTTTGTTGTTGTTGTCTTTGTTTGTTTCCCCCCCCCCCCCGCCCCCCATGACAGACTGAACTCCCATACAATGAATGGGCTAATTCATCATTTGGAGCTCACTACTAAAAATTGCTGTGTATGCATTTTCAAAACTGAAAAATTTTAAGCTTTCAGTAACTCTTTAAATGATAATTGTACAACCCAATGTTGAAATACTTATACTTAAATACTTAAGAAAAAAGGGGGGATGAGGTGTAAAGCCAAATTGTTCACTTTCTAGTTTTGACCTATTATGCAGCTTACTACTCTAATCTCAGTAATAGCATCCATCAGATAGCATCTACTTTATAACAGAGCCCTGAGTATAATCTAATGAGCTACTTTAGGGTACACATAGGCAACTGGAATGCACTGTCAACTCAAAAATTCTGTTTCCTTTTTGTACTAAATCAGACATTACTAATACTTACAAAGCTAATATACAACCATATCTTTGACATTAGGTATTTGATCATAAGGCATTTCCATTTTATTAACTTAAAGACTCCCCATACTATTTTCCATAGGGGTTGCACCACTTTGTACTCCCATCTACATTGTGCCAGAGTTCCTCTCTGCCATGTCTTCACTATATTTCATTTACTGTTCTGTTAATGGAGGGGCACTTTCACAGGTGTGAGGTGGAATATTAATGTGGTTTTAATTTCTATTTCCTTAATGATAAATGCTGTTTTTTTTTTTTTTTTCCCATATGTTTCTGAGCCATCTTGCCTTATTCAGCAATACCACTTCTGGGTATGTAGTCAAAGGACATAGAAGCACTATTTCAAAGGGAAATATGTACCCATATTCACAGCTGCATAATTCACAATAGTCAAGAGATGAAAGCTACCTAAATACACACTAATAGTTGACTGTATAAAGAACTTATGAGGAAAAATACCCAATGGACTAAAATTCTTTTAAATTTATTTTTAAAATTCTTTAAAATTTTTTTAAATTTTAAATTAAAATTCTACAGTTTAAAAAAATGATATTGTATCCTTTGGGATGAGAGGGATACAAGAAGAAGTTGTTATGATATGTCAGTATTTCTGTATTCTACATGGTTTCATTCACATGTGGAATAATAACACAGCACATAACCTTGAAAAAAGGGGGGGGGACGGTGAGAAAACAGGAAAAGAGCTACCTCTCAGACTTTGTTTTGTGAGAACTATGGAATTACGGTGGTGGTGCTGATGATGAGGCACAGAACTTTGGTGGTAAGTGTGAACTATACCCCTATAATCTTAGAAAATTGTCAACTGCCATTAGGTTACAAGTAAAAAAAATATATAGCAAAAAGCCAAGTAACTTTCAGTTTGATCCATTTTTTATTATTTTACTGTGCTAATTTTAATATAGGATATGTATAAAGATAAAAAAAATAAAAAGACTAAAATGGACATATCTTCCAGAAGTCAAAATGGTATCACTGAAGCTTCTTAAAATGTCCCTGCCTCAAAAAGCACCCCACATTCCTGATATTATGGCCATTAGATAAAAAGAAAGGGGGAGATGTTGGGCATTATGCCAGCTCCCCTGCATTGCTTGATGCTGTGGTCTATTTACATAATCATTGTTTTGCCTGAGACCCATACTGCCTGCAGGGTATTAGTTAATCCCACTGGTTAGGACCTTCAAAACAGCTCCTATGGAAGCTTTCTACCTTCCCAGAGTGCCTTGTTTTCTCCACCCCCTTTCCTAGCCAATCCCGTTCCTGGCTTGCCACTTCCATTTTTTACTCTATAAAGCCCACTGCTGTTCCTGGTTTCACTCTTTTTCTCATACGCATCCCAACCTGGAGAAGACCTGGAGAAGGGCTGGTGTGCATAGCAGGAGGCGGTAATTTTTTAGCTCCATGTGGCTTAAACGTGCTGTGCTCACATCTGACTGTGGGGCATCCACATCAATAAAGAACTGTATTCCCAAGCTGCCATGAGTTCCTCATCTCTCTCTCTCTGGTAAAGCTAGCCTGGCAGATGCCAAAGGAAAAATTCCAAAGACTTATCATAAAGTAGATTTGCAAGATTAAAACTTCTTTTATGATCATTTTTTCCCATTTTATTGTAGAGTTAGAAGTCTAAATTATGGTTGTTGGCATGTGGCCACATCAATACCCAAAGACCCTTTTCACACCCTCCCAAGTCCTCCTTCCCAAGTCTTTTGCTTTATTATTTTATTTTCTGGTGTGTAGGAGACCAGGTCATGCTGACCTAAGGAGAGAAGTGGTGGAAAAACTCTTTAAAACAGCTTTCAGAGGAAAACCTCCATGGTATTATAGGCTGTACCACTTTCAGAGGAAAACCTCTGTGGTGATATGTGCTGTGAAACAGCTCTCTGAGAAAAATATCAGTGTACTACATGCTGCAAAAAAACCACCATAGTTACTTCTGACCTTCTCCCAGACTAGATTAGAGGAAGAGACTGTTTCAAACCAAAAAGACAAATGATTACATAATTGGTTGATGGATCTAAATTCATGGGGAAGTGGGCCAAAAATTGCTATACAAAAATGTTCCAATAAATGTCCTCTGGTTCCATTCCCTGAATGGTTCCATGGTTCTTTGCCTACGTATCTCATTTCCCTCCCCCTATTTAAACCCTGTAGAGCTGGACTCTGCACTGGCTTATTTCTTATGTTCCACTATGTCATTTCATTTCTTTGTTTATCTCAGCATGTGCCTTAAAGTTCCATCCAGGATGAAGTATGAGAGATGCATACATTTTTAACTGCTAAGTAATGTTCCTTTGTGTATATATACCACAACTGTATGGGAGAGCTTTATATTCTATACATCAAAAGGCTAATAACTAAAAAATATATATATAAAGAGCTAAGTAAACTCAGCAATAACAACAAAATGACCCCATTCACAAACGGGGAGAGGATATGAACAAAATATTCACCAAAGAAGAGATCCAAAAAGCCAACAGACATATGAAAAAAATGCTCCAAGTCATTGATTTTCAGAGAAATGCTAATAAAGACCCAAAAAAGAAGCTCTGGTTATATTCCCTGATAGATAAAAAATAGGAACATTTCCAATAAGTGGGGTGGAACATAGAACTCTGGAGGTGTGAATTGTACGGAATTATATCCCTATTATCTTACAATATTGTAAATCAGCATTTAATTACTAATAAAAGTTTAAATACATATCTCATGACCTTTCCCCCACTGACAATATTCCTAAATATTCCTTCCAGGATCTGTTTCCTTGATATTCTTTGTACATACTTCCTAAATCATGCAGTTATTGTAGAATAACTCAATGTTAGAACCATGATCTACCTTGTATTCATAACATTTAAAGTCATAAACTTTTTAAAAATATAAAATTCCCTGTAGAACTTCTGTGCACTTCTGGAGTGTTGTAGGATATGTTGGCACATAACTTGGGAACCTCAAGTGCCAGCAAAGCAAATAAAGCATCTTATGAGATTGTAAGTTGGATGACAGCATGTGAAGCAGTCTGCATTTTCTTTCAGAATTTTTTTCTACATATAAAAGAAAATCCTCAAAGCTATCAATAAGTCAAATAGGACAATAGACTCAGCTCCAATACTGTCAATAAAACAAGCCACAGTGAAACACAGCTGTGGTTCAGTTATCCTCAAATTATTATTCCTCACACAGTTGAATACTATAAACAATTCGTAATACTTATGACACTTGTATGTTAATGATTTGAAATCAACTGCTTACTTGAGTTTTTACATGTATTTCCCAACTGATTATATTACTGCTTCTTCTATTATTACTTGCCCTTGAAGATTATTACGAACTTTGTTCTTCTGAATTCCTTCATAGACTGCCTTATATAAGGTGCATCCTTCAGAATATAGATTAGGATACAAGTTTCTTCCCCAGCATATCACTCATTTGTCCTTCTCTTTTAGGCTTATCTCACTTAACTTTATTCCTACAAGCTCCATCTAACATGAGTTGAATAACGTGACTTCATTATGCTTAACAGCTGAATAGTATCCCATTGTGTACTACAACTTTCTTAGCCACTTATCTGTCACTGGGTTCTGGGCTGCTTCCAAGTTTGGACTACCACAAGTTGCACTGCTATGAACATAGATATACATATAACTCTTTGAATACATTCCCAGAATAGGAATTGCCAGGACACTTAAGTCCATTTCTAGCATTCTGAGGAGTTTCCAGACTGCTCTTCAGAGGAGTTAGGTCAATTTCTATTTCCATTAACAATACAGAAGGGTTTCTTCATCCCCCATCTCCACCCTTGGCAACATTTGTTGTTACTGTCCTTCCTAATATATAATTTGTTTTTCTTAACATAAACACCATTCCCACCACCAAAAGATAGTGTCGCATCCCATCCTCCCCCCCACCCCCCATGCCCCATGAAGCTGAACATCCCACCCTCACCCTCAACAGGGTTTTTACTTTGGTGCCCTACTACAAATTTAGTTAGATCCAACTTTGAGTTTCCCTTTCTGTTATTCTTTCTTTCTCAACTTCTGTTTATCAATGGGGTCATCCCATACTCATCTTTATCAAAATGTATAACATTTTGACAGTAGGTAAGTAGTATCTCTTTGTTGTCTTTATTTTTGTTTATCTGATAACCAGTGTCTTTGAGAATTTTTTCCTATGTTAGCCCTTTGGATCTCTTCTTTGGTGAAGATTCTGTCCATATTCTCTCTCCATTTTGAATGTATTAATTTATTTTTTCCTATTGCTGAATTCTGAAAGTTCTTTGTATTGGTTATTAGCCCTGTATCTGGTGTGTGGCATGTGAAGATCTTCTCCCATTCCTGTTGCTGTGCAGAAGCTTTTCAGTTTGATGTTGTCTCACTGTTTTTTGTTTTTGTTTTCCATGTGACTGAACTTGAGTTAGCAAATATGTTTTTAAAGTTTATATTGAAAAGAGTTGTGTCAATGTTTTCCTCTAAATATTTGATAGTTTCTGGCCTAGTATCTATATCTTGAATCCATCTGGAGTTTACTTTAGCGCATGATAAAAGTAATACTACTGTTTCATTCTTCAACATGTTTCAATCATTTTCCCCTACACCACTTGTTAAAGAAATTCTCCTTTCTTCATTTAATAGAGTGGGACCGCTTGTCAGAAATTAGATGTGTACACGTATAGTAACACGCCTTCTAGTTTTTTAATTCCTGGGATCGAGGGAAAATGTCTTCCTTGGGAATGAAACTTACTTCTTTTGTTCCTGATTTAGCTCCAGTTTTAGCCCAAAGAAGCCAGTTCACATAAAATAAAATGCATGCAGTTTTAGAGCATGTATGTCCTTGCTTTAATACTCTAATTTATATATTTCATTCTACTTGAATAATGGTGACTTGCGTATGAGTCATTCTTAATATATTTGCAAGCCAGTTTGGACAGGAGTCTTTAATTTGTTTTGCATTCCTGATTTAAGAAGATTATAACCTCAGAAAAATTAATTATATATTTTACTTGTGTAATGTACATTAAGAATTTGACATTCTTCATATAGTACTCTAGGTAATAAAATATATATATATATATTTGTATATATATCAGAATTTTTATTTTACTGGTGATATTTTTTGTTACACTCTTTTGAATATATATGTCTAGTGTAGATTTTGTTACACCACATTTTACTGCAACATTCACTATTCCAGTAAGGTTATATGAGATGTGCAAATAAATATATTAAGCCTAGTACATTTGAACACTGGTCATGTCTTCATACATGACATTTCAGTGACAAGGTACTAGTAGGAAGTTAAAAATGCCCTAGCTTCTCTAGTGGTCATTCTTCATGGAATTAATTATACATGAAATGTCACATCACAACTTTCTGGGTATACAGATATTCTACAAACAAACACAAGTGCATTTTAAATAGCAACTTTAATTTTCCTTCTTTCATACTAATTGACAACATTCATAGAAGGAGCACAATCTGAGCAGAAAAAAAAGCCAATAATATTAAATACACAAACACACTGAACTGCATAATATGTCCCTCCTTTCATTAAAAGAATGAAATATTGACAGTGCCCTTTTTAGTTTTAATTATGTATGTCAGTACCATAGTTAACTGAGAGAAATGTGGAAATGGATACTTCTTTATAAGGCCAAAGCTAAGTAAACACAACATTATGGAAGTTCCCAACTCAATATATGTCTGTACAAAGTGTAGGCTAAGTTATTAAAACTGGTTCTTTTTACCTAGAGAGTAATTCCCAAAATTTGCATGTTTAGGGAACTATACCAAAAGCCGTAGCAAAAAAAATATATTACAATATTTGAATTTTTTCCATTTTATCATGCAGTACTGTATTGGAACAAATTAATATGGCTGACTATATTAGCCAGCATATTGTATGTTTGTGATCTACCTTCTATAAAAAGTAACTATGGGAGGAAAAAAGTTGGTGTATTGCACCATAGTAAAAGACTCTGGAGTGGGTAGGGGGAGGGTTCGGGTTCTGGAAAAGGATGGCAGAGGACCTATTGGGGGTTGCTCCAAAGTCCCCCACACCATGATAAAGCAGAGTTGAGCAGTGTTCTGTTAAAAAAAAAAAGTAAATAAATAAAACGAAACAAAAAATAAAAGTATGAGGCATAAGTCAAGCTATTTTATAGCTTCTATTTGGATGCCAATCCAAACATGAGTGATTTAAACTTGTAAATATTAATGTAACATGTTTTTCCAGATGTTAGAAACAAGATTAAAGTGGTTTTTCTAAGTACAAACAAAATAAAGAAGCATGCTACTAACTTTAAATTTATAAATGGCTATTAGTAATTTAAAATATTCTGGTCATTATATTTACATTTATCCAAAGTTTATTTATTCCTGAAAAGAATCTGAAAACTACTTCACTACTTTCTACTAGTAATTATTGTCTAAATCATCACAGATAGACAAATTACCAACTGTAGTGTCTATTGTCTATTGTTTTCTTCAAAACACTTTATAGTCTACCCAAACCATATTAGTAACTCTTTAACACTGTTATTGCTCGGTTTTATTCTTCCATATGTAGGTGACCATTTTTATATGATCATCCCTTTCTCTAGCTCTTTCCATTTCATTCATCTTTTCTTTATTTGAATACCTTTTCTTCTATGAAGTCGTTCTTGATTCTCTCAGAGATTTGTTTTATAATTCCTTCAGTTATTTAAAGTCATCTATAGTACAAGAGCTATTATAATGGATTCCTATTAAGTTATTTGTGATATGTTACTCAGTGTCTTAGATATTATTCATGAAGATTATACTGAATATATGATTTTAGAGAAATAATTAAATACAATTTTAGTCTGTTTTGTACCAATAAAAATTACTTTAATTTGTTGAATATATTTCTAGATTACTAAGTAGTTTCTCAAACAATATTCTGTATAATAATGTTATAAAAACTTGCAATTACTATCTTGAATGCTGTCATGTTAGCCACCTCTTTTTTGGTTATTCACTCTTAGAAACGCAAACTTCCATGACATAAGGACACTTAGACTTCCTACAAAGAGGGTCATATGACAGAAAATAGAATCTATGGCCAAAAGCCAGGGAGAAACTGTTATTTGCCAACATCCACATGAATGAGTTTGGCAGTTAATTCTTGAGCTTCAGCTAAGTTCTAAAATAATTATAATTCCATTCAACTGTTTAAGTGCAAAGTCCTCTAAACCAAGACCACTGAGCTAGGACATTCCTACATTCTGACTCTTGTAAACTGTATGAAGTAATAAATAAATAAAATTTTAAACTAAAAAAAAATTAGGGCACTTTCTGAGCAATAGGTCACTAGTGCATTACTAGAATAACATTTTTAGGTATCAGTATTGTGCTCAAGGCCTATAATTTTCCAAACAATGTTCTATGCAAGCTAGTATTTTTATTTTACTCAAAAAAAAAAAAAGAAAGAAAATAATAAAGAGAAGAAGTGTGTCCTGAGGACTCTAACCAAAACTAATATCACCAAAGTTACAACAGAAATCTTAAGTGCTACCAAGACCTCTTCAGTCTTCTGTGTCAGCTTCCCTCCACTCCTGGAACCACAGCACTCTACCTGGATCTCTCATCCTCCAGCCTCCAGCACCATCATTTCTCTACACAAGCTTCCTAATTACAGGAATCTCTGTCCCTTAATGGTAACCATGTCCCAACTCAAACCCTGAACTACAGAGGGGGTCTCCATATCTGCCAGAGGTTTAGTAATTGCTGGCAGGCCCCTACCCAGCAACATTTTGGACCAACTTGTATTGTCAACCCAGAACAGTACTCCATACTGTCATAAGCCCTGTCTGAAGGCTACTAGCCTACAAAAGGCACCTGCAGAGCCACAGCCAGGACAGATTTTCACCTTAACCCAAGGGAAAGATCTCAAACTTCTTGCTTGACCCCCATGAGAGGTCTAGCAGTTGCAGCTGGAATCCAGCCCAGTTGTAATCTGGGCAAGCCTGCACCCTGACTTCTGCCTAATGTCCCCTATTGCCAAATGTCCTATCTGAAGCATGCAAAGGTACCAGAGCAACCACACCCAGGGCATATTTGCACCTTAACCCAAGGGAGGGGTCGTGAACTACTTTACAGTCCCCTCCAGAGGTCCGGTAGTCGCAGTGGAATACAGCTCAGCTGTAATCTGCACCAGCCTGCCACTATGACTTCAGCCTGGGTCCCTGTATCACCATGTAGCATGCCTGAGGCCTGCTAGTCCTGACATACCCTAGGTGGGCCCCATGCAACTCACACCCTGAACTCAGGGAACATCCTACCTTGTCATACTTGGCTCAAGCCTATCAGCCCTGAAGGACAACTGCAGAGCCCCAGGACAGGCTCACATTGTGACCAATGGGAGGGACACCCAATTTCAATGCAGGCTCCACCAGAAGCTCCTCAGACCTTGTGGACCCCAACCAGACCCAGATCCTTGATACCACATGTGGGAGGGACCCCTGACTCCTCCAACTGCTAGTCCTGGTAGACACCAGCAAAACCTCAGACAAGGCCAGCCTGCATCAAGACCCACATGTTAACAAACAGAATGAGCAGACCAAAATAATCCATCACACCAGAAAAATCAAGGGAAAAGTTCAGGAAGAAAAAATCTCTAATAAACCAGAGATAATCAGGATCTTCAAGGTAGAACCTGAAAAACTAGTCCATGTTTGCAACCGAAGTGATAAAAATCATGGGAGAAAATCACACCAGAAGAAGAAGAACAACAGATAAGAGCCCAAGCAAGAATAGGAGCCAAAACCAAGAAGAAAGTAAGAAGTCAAATACCAAAATAGATTAATTATTAACCACACTAGTCAAAGTAAATGCCACAATAGCCCAACAAAATAGCAAAAAAGCAGAACTTAGAGCCACAACAGTTTAGCTAAACCATATGATAAATGAATTAAAAATCACAACTGAACTAAAAACAATAATAGCAGAAGGACAAAATTGCTGAATTAACAAGTATATTTGAAAATCTTTCAAGCAGAACTACAGAGACTAAAGAAAGAATAAGTAAATATTTAGATGGTGCTATAAACCTAATGAAAGAGTGACAGCTAGAGAAGGGGTTAAGGAACAATGACACCTTCTTCATCCCAAAATGACCTTGGGTCCATACTCCCAGAGAGTTAAAGAACAGGAAAGCTCTTAGGGGAGGAGAGGGGATACAGAGTTCTGGTGGTAGGAATTATGTGGAGTTGTAACCCTCTTATCCTATGGTTTAGTCAATGTTTCCTTCTTATAAATAAAAAAATAATAAAAGAATTAAAACAACAAATAAAAAAGAAACAATGGCAATAACACCAAAGTCATGTGTGATAACTTGAAGAGGAACAACATTACAATCATTGGCATGCCAGAAGGAAGTGAAGAAGAAAAAGGGGAAGAACATATTATTGATTAAATAATAGCAGAGAAATTCCTCCAGATGATAATAATAATATAATAATAATAAAACGTAACAATTCAAAAAATTCAGAGAATACTGAATAGATTGGATTCAGATATGTAGACATCAAAACACAGTATAATAAAACCAGCAAAGACCAGAAATAAAGAAGTTACTGAAAGAAGCATGAGAAAAATAGAAACAGGCAAAGGCAAAGCAATTAGACTATCTGAAGATTTCTCAATAGAAACCCTAGGAGAAAAAAAGAAATGGCAATATATCGACAGAGTGCTAAAAGAGAGAGGCTTCTAGTCAAGAACATTATACACCATGAGACTCTTATTTAATTGGAGAGAGAAATAAAGACATTATCTGAAAAAAAAAGTACAGCTGGAATGATAAATTACAACCCAACTAGTCTTACAGGAAGTCCTAAAGGGACTCTTACAAGTGCATATACTTGCATACAAAACCACCCAAGATCTACATAAAATAATGGCATTTCTCAAATCCACGATTTCACTAAATGTTGATGGTTTAAACTCACCTATCATAAGACACAGAGTAGAAATGTGGATCAAGAAGCCTGATTTCACCAGATGCTGCCTTCAGGAGAACCACTTGACCCAACAGGACAAGAATAGGCTCAAAGTGAAAGGATGGAAAACCATTACATGCCAATGAATCTCAAAGAAAAACAGGCACAGTCATATTCATGTCTGACTTCAGTGGACATCAAAAAATTAAAGCTATAAAAATGAAGGATGGACACTAGATAATGTTAAGGGGATCAGTCAATCAAAAAGATGTCACAACAGTCAACCTCTATGCTCCAAATGAAGGGGAAGCAAAATACACAAAGCAGTTACTGAGACACCTGAGAAAGTACATTGATAGCAATACAATAACAGTAGGTGATTTTAAATTCCCACCCTCTCAAGCAGATGGATCAACTAGGCAGAAAATCAATAAGGAAACAAGATAATTAAATGAGATTAATAGATTAGACCTATTAGACATCTATAGATGTCTTCATCCTGAAAGAGTAGAATATACATTCTCAAACCCATACTGGACATTCTCACAAATAGACCATATGCTAGTCCACAAGGACAGCATTAATAAATTAAAAACAATGAAAATCATCCCAAGCATCTTCTCAGACCACAGTGGAGTTGAATTAGCATTCAGAAACAAACAGAATGCTATAAAGAATTCCAAAATATAGAAGCTCAACAGTACACTACTCACAATTATTGGGTGAAAGTAGAAATTGAAATGTTCCTGGAAACAAATGAAGATAAAGACACGAGCTATTAGAATATTTGGGACACAGCTAAAGCAGTACTAAAAGGGAAATTCATAGTTATACAGACACACATGAAGAAACAAGAAAACACAAAAATAAAAACCTGACTTCATACCTGAAATAATTGACAAAAGAACAGAAGAAATGTAAAGCAAGCAGACAGAGTGAAATAACAAAAATCAGAGCAGAAATTAACACTACTGAAAACAAAAATACCATACAAAAGATCAATGAAGCTAGAACAAACTCTCCACCAGACTCGTTAAAAAGCAAAGGGAGAAGATCCTAATAAATCATATCATGAATGAAAGGGGAGAGAACACAATAGATACCACAGAAATGCAAAATATCATATCATGCTTCTATGAATAGCTATAAGCCTCAACACTAGAAATATGTAAGTAATGGATACATTCTTTGAAATATACAAGCTCCTCAGATTAAAATAAGAGGAAATGGAAAACATGAGTTCAATAATTACAGCCAAAGAAATTGAAACAGTAGTCAAAAACCTCCCCAGCAATAAGAGTCCAGGTCCAGATGTATTTGCAAGTGAATTATACAAAACCTTTAAAGAAAACTTCTTTTTTAAAAATATTTATTTATTTATTCCCTTTTGTTGCCCTTGTTGTTTTATTGTTGTAGTTGTTGTTAATCTAGTTGTTGTTGGTTAGGACAGAGAGAAATGGAGAGAGGAGGGGAAGACAAGGAAGGGAAGAGAAAAATAGACACCTGCAGTCCTGTTTCACCGCTTGTGAAGCGATTCCCCTGCAGGTGGGGAGCCGGGGGCTTGAACCAGGATCCTTACACTGGTCCTTGTGCTTAGCGCCATCTGTGCTTAACCTGCAGTGCTACCGCCCGACTCCCTAAAGAAAACTTCTACCAATATTCCTCAAGATCCCCAAAAATTAAAGACACAGGGATTCTCCCTACTATCTTTTACGATGTGAACAATACACTAATACCAACAGAAGAAAGAGACACACACACAAAAATAAAACTACAGTCCAAATATCCCTAGTGAACATAAATACTAAGATATTCAACAAAATTCTAGCCAATCATATAAAGCAATGCATGATCGTGCACCATGATTAAGTAGATTTTACCCCAAGGATGCAAGGCTGATTTGATATATATAAATAATAAATTTGATACACAACATCAACAAATGTAAAACCAAAAATCACATGATCATCTCAATAGATGCAGAGAAAGCATCTGGCAAAGTTCAACATCCTTTCATAATCAAAACATTTTTTAAAATGGGAATAGATAGGAAGTTACTCAAACTAGTTGAATTGAGATACAGCAAACCAACGCCCAATATTATACTCAGTGGTGAAAAATTGAAAGATCTTCCTCTCCAGTCAGGTACAAAGCAGGGCTTCCTTTTATCAACATTATTATTCAACATTGTCTTGGTAGTTCTAGCCATAGCAATCATGCAAGAGAAAGGAATCAAAGGTATACAGATTGGAACAGTAGTTAAACTGCTCCTATTTACAGGTGACACGGATATATACACACGTAAACACACACACACACACACACACACACACACACACACACACATATATATATCCCTAAAGATTCCAACAGAAATATTTCTAGATGTTATTAAACAGTATAGTAAAATGGAAGGCTAAAAAATCAATATACACAAACCAATGGCATTTCTCTACGCAAACAACAAATTATACAGAAATCACCTCCCCCCCCTTTTTTTTTTTTTTTGCTTCCAGTATTATCATTGGAGCTCACTACCAGCAGTATGAGCCCACTGCTCCTGGAGTTTATTTTTTTTAATTTTATTAAATAAGACAGAGAGAAATTAAGAGGGAAGGGGGAGATAGAAAGAAAGGGAGAAATAGCAGATCAGCTTTGTTACTTGTGAAGCATACAAGTGGAAAACCAGGAACCAAACCTGGTTCCTTCCAAAGGTCCTTGTGCTTAGTAGTATGTGCACCACCACCTGGGCCCCAGTCCCTTTCATGATAGAAGCAAAAATAATGAAATACTTGGGAATAAAGCTAACAAAGGACTTGAAGAACTTATACATTGAAAATTATGAATCACTCTTCAAGGAAATAAAAAGAAATACAAAGAAATGGAAAGGCATCTCATGCTTAGGGATTGGCAGGATTAACATCATCAAGATGACCATCCTGCCCAGAACCATATAGAGATTTAATGCCATCCCCATCAAATTACCAACAAACTTTTTTAAAGGATTGGAACAAAAGCTACACAAATTTATCTGGAACCAAAAAAATTCCCAGGATTGCCAAAATAATATTTAAAAAGAGGAACAAGACAGGAGGCATCACACTACCTGACTTGACCTCAAGCTACATACTACAGAGCCACTTTAATCAAAACTGCTTGTTGCTGCAATCAAAATAGATACACAGACCTGTAGAATAAAACTGAATATCAATAAATAAACCCCCATGCCATGGCCAACTAGTTTTTGAGAAGGGGCTTCCAAATATTAAATGGTGAAAGGAGAGTCTCTTCAACAAATGGTGCTGGAAAATTGGATTAAAACATGTAACTAGATGAAACTGAACTATCACTTATCACTATGCACAAAAAATCAGCTCCACATGATTCAAGGACAGCGACATTCGCTTGAAACTATGAAATACATAGAAAAAAACTGCATGACACTTCATGATATGTGCTTCAAAAAGCTTTCAATAATTCAACTCCAACAGCAAAGATAATAAAAGCAAAAATAAACCAATGTGACTACATTAACCTGAAAAGCTTCTGCACAGCAAAGTGTACCACCTCCCAAACAGAAAGACACCCTATGGAATTGGAGATATTTCCACAACATACATAAGATGAAGGGACTAGTAACCCAAAAATACATAAAGAGCTCAGTAAACTAAGCATCTTTAAAAAAATAAAACAACCCTATTAGAAAATAATGGGACATAGATCTTTGGTGGCAGGAATGGTGTTAATATACACTCCTATTAACTTATAATCTTATAAATCACTATTTAATCAATAAAAAAAAGAAATTGGGCGAGGAGTTGCAGAGGGCCAACACATGTATGATAAAAGTCACTGATTATCAGAGAAATACAAATAAAGACAACAATGAGATACCATTTTACATGTGTGAGAATGTATTTAGCAGAAAGGACAGAAATGACGAATGTTGGAGAGGATATGGAGAAAGAGAGACAAGGGACCAGGAGGTGGTGCACCTGGTTAAGCGCTCACATCACAGTGAGCAAGGACCTGGGTTCAAGCCCCTGGTCCCTGCCTGCAGGGGGAAAGCTTCACGAGTGATGAAGCAGGGTTGCAGGTGTCTCTCTGCATTTGTAATAAATCCACTGTAAAAAATTAATCCCCACAAATGAAAAAGAAAAAAAAAAGGAAGGAAAAAATAAAGGAGATGACAGTGCAAATCATTAACTACCCGTCCCAATAAAAATGGAAAAAAGGAGGAAGAAAAGAAGAATGGTAACTATGTATACAATAAACACACATTTACCTACATGTATGTGTATTCATAAATATGAACATACATAGTGGTGGAAATATGATAGAAAATAAATTTCACATAACAGAAAATTACTTGTTGATGGCATAACAATGAGTCTACAGCTATATTACATTGGATCGACCTTCTCGTGGTGCATCCCATGAGTACCCATTCATTGGGGAAACTGACGATCCTTCCTAGCCGACTGAATCCACATGGATCCCAGTCACTTTCAAAGCCAGCAACAAGCAGCTCCTGACAGCTTTCAACCTGTTGACTGGCTATGGAAGAAGGGCAAACGCTAGAAGAAGAAGAAGCTATATTACAAAGAGAGTTCAGAGATGAGAAAGATAACATATTTGTTATTAGAAGAAAAAAATCATGACTAAGGCTCCAAGTGCCCAGGTTCAATTTCTGGCAGCACCATAAGCAGTGCTCTGAGCAAAACAAACAAGGAGGGTGAACAAAATAGCTCATTGTTTACCCATGTGCATGGCCCTGGTTCAAACCCAGTTTCTATCCACTGCACCACTGAACAAAGTGTCAGTGCTGTTCTCTCTCTCTCTCTCTCTCTCTCCTCTCTCTCCTCTCTCTCTCTGCCTCTGTACCTTAAGAAAACAAGTAAATAAAGCAAACACACAAAGAGAAATCAAAAGACTTTCCTATTTTCAACTTCCTTTGTTTTTCAAAGAGACCAGTACATTTTATTTTATACAAGTCACTGGTCTTCACCTATACAGGGAAAGTTTCAGAAGCAGTGAAGTGAAGTTTATTTCTCTCCTTCTATCTTGGTCCTCTTTCCCTCTCAATTTTTTATCACTATCCAATAAATACTATTTGAAAAGGAAATTAATTCATTTTAAAAGTACTGTTAAGAGATAAAAAACAAAATGACAAATGTAAACAAATCTGTACATATTTAGTGTACTATGTATGTCTTATTTTTAATTAATTTCTTAATCTTTATTTAATGGATAGAGACAGCCAGAAATCAAGAGGGAAGGGGGCAACAGAGAGGGAGAGAGACACCTGCAACACTGCTTCACCACTTGCAAAGCTTTCCCACTGCAGTTGGGGACCAGAGGCTCAAATCCAGGTCCTTGTACCTTGTAGCATGTGCACCCAACCAGGTGTACCACCACCCAGCCCTGATGTTTGTCTTCTTTTTAAAAAAATTAAGAGTCTGAAGTATATCAGTGTGAGTATAAAAATCACTTAATATTTTTAAATTATATATTTTACTTACTATCCAGTTAAGTTCTTTATTCCATTTAAATATACTTTAACAATCATGTTTTATACATATATATCATATGGTCATACTAGAAAGGCAATTTGTTCTTCATTCATATATATTGAATGTTAGTGACCTACTCAAGTGAAACATAGTTGTAGTTTAATATAACAGTGATGAATTACTGGAGTGAAATCATGCAAACAGAGAAACTGAAATTAAATTCATCACACCAAGGAAAACACTTCCTACCCATGTAAATTAGCAGCTTTTCCGCTAAAATCAATTTGTTTTGGTAAATTATGCAAAAATCCTCAAAGGGCCTAGGTAAGTAATTTTTTATACTCTTGGATGTTTCATAATGTTAGGAAATAAAATGTATTCACACAGTATTAGATGGTATAAGCTGAGAGCTTTAGTGACAATTTTTGTTTATTACAATTAATCTAACTTGACTGCACTGTCAGAACACCCACATTATATGGGGCATGTAATTTCTGTGCCAGTATTTAGAAGATCACACATTAAAATAAAACAAAAATACCCTCTTTTTAGATTGCTGATTATTTCCTGAGACATTTTATGGCAAAGGTCAATAATTACAGTGAAAAATAACTTGAATTCTGTAGCTCTAACAGATAAAATCACTATCCTAAGCCAAAATGAGTAGAAAATTTTATATGTAGCTTCTGTAGAACTTTTACTTCAGATAGTATGTTTGCTTAGCAGAATGTATTTTAATCATTTTGTTGGGGATTAAAAGTTTACAGTACAGTTGTTAACACATGAATACCATTTCTCATCTCTTCATCCCTGATGTCTGCAAACATTCTCATTACCACCTTAGGTTCATTTTCACCATCATGTACCAGGACCCCAAGAACCTGTCCACAACCTCCATTTGCTTTCTTCCCCAGTGTCTTTTGCTTTGATGCAATGCACTACACTCCGCACAGGTTCCATTTTCTGTCTTCATTCCTTAATGTCCTTAAATTTTACCTAAAAGTGAGATGATTATATATCTGACCATCCCTTTTTCGCTTCTCTCAAAGTTATTCCTTAAAATCTCATCCAAGATGACACAATGGCGAAGATTTCAACATTTCTAACAGCAGAGTAGAATATGAAATACATGTTAGCCACTTATCTATCATCAGAATCCTGGGTTGCTTCCAAGTTTGGAATATTATGAATTGTGCTGCTATGAACATAGGTGAATATAGATCTCTCTGGAAAGTTGTTTTTATTTTCTTTGGACAAATATCCCAGAGAAAAATTACCAGGTCATAGGTTAGGTCCACTTCTCACCTGAGAAATCTCCAAACTGTTTCTCAGAGATGTTGGACCAACGTACATTCACACCAGCATTCTCCACATACTCACCCATTTGTTGTTTCTGCCCTGTCTAATATATGACACTCACAGGTGTAAAGTGGCATCTCATTGCTGTCTTCATTTGCATTTCTCTGATAATCAGTGACTTTGAGCACCTTCTCATATGTCTACTGACCCTTTGAATCTCTTCTTAAGTGCAGATTCTGTCCATGTCCTGGACCCACTTTTAAAGTTTTGTTTGTTTCTTTTTTGTTTTCTGATGAGTTTACTGTGTTATTTAAAGATCTTGGTTATTAATCCTTTATAATACATTGATATTATAAAAATGTATTTTGTATAAAGATCTCCTCCTATTCTGTAGGGTATCATTTGGTTCTGATGATTGTTCCATGTGCTATGCAGAAGGTTTTTGGGTTGATATATTCCCATTTGGTATTGTTTTCCCTGTTGTTAGACTTGAGTTTCTGAAGATGTTCCTGAAGCATAGATCATGGCATGCTCTGCCAATGTTTTCTTCTAGTATTTCATACTTTCTGGTCTAATGTCCATGTATTTAATCCATTTGGAGCTAATGTTTGTGCATATGGTGGTCCACCTTCATTTCTCTGCACACTTCAACTAAATTTTCTGGTTACTATTTGCTAAAGAGGCTCCATTTAATGCCCTAGACTCACTTATGAAAAATTAGTTGTTCATCAGTTTGGGGGGGTGTCGTATGCTTTACATTGGTTTGTTCTAGCCCTCCCCCACCAAGAGAATTGGATCAGTCCTGTTAATTTCGCGGGCCTGCTTGGCCCCGCCCCAAGGAACCTCGAGAGAGGGTTCCTGAGTCCTGAGTTCCTGAGTTCGAGAGGAAGAGAGAGAGGGCCAGGGGGTGCCCCAGTAAGAGAGTTCCAGAGTGACAGAGTTCCTGGGTTCCGGAGTTCGAGAGTGCTAGAGTTTCAGAGGGTTCCCCAGTACAAGAGTTCCAGAGTTCAAGAGTAAGAGAGGGTTCCTGAGTTCCAGAGTAAGAGAAAGAGTGCTTGCGCCGCCGCAAAGAGACAGCAGAGTTCTGTTTGGTGATTAGTTTGTCTTAGTTTATGAATCGTTGTTCCTGAATAAAGAAATACAGCTTCCCTGCCCAGCCATTGTCTCCGCGTCTCTGTTCACCATCGCAAAGCTAGACCCGCCCGGCAAGAGCCTCCGAAATTTTAACAACAAATGGCGCCCACGTGGACCTGACCTGTGCATCTCTCAGATAAGTACAGACAATTTGACTACCTATGCACTATGGCCTTCTCTTCTGCTTGTGAAGAGATATCCAAAGGCCTCTGCTCTTTCTTCACGAGACTGTTTTGCTATTTCTGGAAAATTTATCTCTGGACCACTCTGTGGTTTCCACTCGCTCGGGCGAACTCAGAACAGCCAGCGGGCGGGAGGCGAGGTGCGGAGCTGCTGTTTCCACCTGGTTAAACAGCCAGCCAGCCGGCTGCGCCCAGACAACCCCGCGCACCGCCCCGCAGCCCGCAGGAGGCCGAAGCCAGCACACAAGAGCCCCTGGAGCCCAAAGCCAACACGCAAGAGCCCGAGGCCAACACGCAAGAGCCCGAGGCCAACACGCAAGAGCCCGAGACCAGCCCACAGGAGCAAGCTCTCCACCGCGTGGAGCAGGGCACTGGACGTGTGATCCCTCCACGCTACTCGGCCACTGCGAGCAGGGCAGCAGACATGGCAAGGCCATGGGGCAGGGCCGCGGCCTATCATGGCCGCCACCCCTGGGCACCTAGGCCCACGCCTTCTACAAAGATGGCCTGCCTGCCCTCTTTCTATGAATTCTGGAACCATCCCAGGCCTCCCGGACCCCCGGGCTCCCTGCCGAAACTGGGCACACGAGATCTCCAGCCGCCAGTCCGGTCTGAAGGCAGACAAGCTGGAGTACGCAGAGATTTGTGCAGAGATCGCAACCTGCAATTCCTAGAAGTGGAGCTGCTCGGGAATGGAGCTGCGCGGGAAGCCACCTCCGAATGGTGACCCCCCCCAACCACTAAGACAGTACAGATTTAAATTCGTGTTTAAAATGACATGTCTTCGTAACAAAGGTTTCTCTCCTTGTGTATTAATGACCATGTTTATGTGTATGTTTAAAGTTTCGTAAACTAACTTTAAGGCTAAATTCTTACTAGTCAAAGTTAAATTAAAAAGATTTTCAATGTAATTCTCATAAAGATAAAATTAACTTACATTTAAAGTCTGAGGTAAAATTTAGTTAACAATCAATATATTTTAACTAAGTTGGTCTAAACAAAAGGTTAAATAGACTTGTTGATATGTAAAACTCTCCATTACCTTCTCTATTAGAAATGGTAGATCGCACAATGGCTATGCTAATTATTCTCATGCCTGAGGTTTCCTCTCTGGCCCACACCTAGGGTGTGTCTCCATCTTGAATGGGTGTAACAAAAGGTTAAAAGATGTTGTTGATATGTAAAAGCCTCAAATTCCTTCTCTATTAGAAACGTTGGATCATGCAGTAGATATGCTAATAACAAGTTTTGTTTCATAGTAAGTAAGTTGCAGCCAGCTACCTGTGGGACTCTAGGCCGTTCCCCGCCCCCATGCAATTGCCCGTCGAGGCAAGTAGCCCCCCAGAGGCAAGAAATGTTTTTTTTTCAGATATGGCCCCCCTCAGGCCTTCCCTTGGCAACCTGCTGGTTTTTGTTATATATGTTTCTGTTCACCCCACACCCTTGATACTATAGTCATTTAGTTAAAAAGAAAAGGGGGAATTGTCGTATGCTTTACATTGGTTTGTTCTAGCCCTCCCCCACCAAGAGAATTGGATCAGTCCTGTTAATTTCACGGGCCCGCTTGGCCCCGCCCGGAGGAAAACCCGCCAGAGTTCCAGAGTGACAGAGTTCCTGGGTTCCTGAGTTCGAGAGTGCCAGAATTTCAGAGGGTTCCCCAGTATGAGAGTTCCAGAGTTCCAGAGTTCCAGAGTTGGAAGAGTTGCAGAGTTCGAGAGTAAGAGAGAGAGTTCGGAGGGTTTCTGAGTTCAAGAAAAAAGAAAGAGTGCTTGTGCCACCGCAAAGAGACGGCAGAGTTCTGTTTGGTGATTAGTTTGTCTTAGTTTATGAATCGTTGTTCCTGAATAAAGAAATACAGCTTCCCTGCCCAGCCGTTGTCTCCGCATCTGTTACCCGCCGTGAAGCAAGCCAGCCCGGCAAGAGCCTCCGAAATTTTAACAACAGGGGGGGCTCATTTCTGGGATTTCAATTCTACTCCACTAGTCTGTATGTCTGTTTTGATTACAGTAGATATGTAATATAATTTGAGACCAGGAAGCATAATGTCTTCAGGAATTCTTTTGATCTAAATATTACTTTGTCAATCTCAAATATTTTTGGCTCCAAATAAATGTTTATAGCTTTTATTATATTTCCTTGTAGAAATTTGATGGAGCCTTGATAAAGATAACAAGACTTCTATATAATATTCTTGGTAGCAAGCAAAGTTTGAAAGACAGAAAGATTATGTGTATGTATGTACTCTCACATGTATGTATAGAAAAGAAGAGAGACAGAGAGAAGGAAAGCAACCACAACATACTTTCCACTACTTGATAGCTCTCCTTCTGCAAGTCAGGGCCAATGGCTTACAGCTGGAGTCTCATGCATAGTTATGTGCATTTTACATGGTAAGCCAACAATCAGCTCCCAGAAGCACCAGTTATCTTTAACAATCCACCTCTCTTGCCTTGTTCCTAAGTATTTAGGGAATCTGAATCAGTTTTACTTCCCATAAGTTTGCTACCTTCTACCCTACTATTTGGCATCAGTTTTAGATATATTTATTTAAATTGCTGATCTCAAACATCCCTTCTTAGTATCTCTAATTCCCTTCCTGCAGGATAAGCAAAAATTATCAACACGAAGCTGGCAGTCTACTGTAGTAGGTCATTTAATGGTTTCTTCTGATCATTATAGAATATAATACCTTTTCATATTACATAACATAAAAATATTTATCAAGCTTTAACCCTTCCTCTAGGTTTTTCATCCCTGTCATTTCAAATTACCTATCTTTCTACAAGATATCATTATTTTCCCAAGAACATTAGCACTACTCCATTAACTGAAACATGTTCTTCCCTTTGCAAGGCATCTTTCCTTAAATATAACTAAATTTTAGAGAATTTTATCCTTTCATCTTAATTAAAATCCATATTTACAAACATCAAATTAAGAAAGCGCATTATGCCTATAAACTACTTACTTAACATAGGCTATTTAAATCAATGAAAAAAAAACCTTAAAAAGTAAAACTGAATCCAGATCTAATAAAAAATATTTTATTTCAGAGAATGAGTTTGGATATTTTTACAAATTTCAAATTTCTATGTTTGAGAATTATAATAATCAAAACATATATCCCACTATATATACACAGTTTAACGAATCTGAAACACTAATATGATAATGTTTCAAATTCAAGGATTCTTGATTCAAAGTCAAACACTTAAAGGTTTCTTTCGGGGAGTCAGTCAGTAGCTCAGCGAGTTAAGCGCATGTGGTGCAAAGCCCAAGGACTGGCACAAGGATCCAAGTTCTAGCGCCCGAATCCCCACCTGCAGGGGAGTCGCTTCACAGTTTGTGAACAGGTCTGCAGGTGTCTATCCTTCTCTCCCCCTCTCTGTCTTCCTCTCCTTTCTCCATTTCTCTCTGTCCTATCCAACAATGATGACATCAATAACAACAACAATAAAACAACAAGGACAACAAAAGGGAATAAATAAATATTACAAAAGGGAAAAAACAAAAAAAATTAAAAAAACAACCAGGGCAACAAAAAGGAAATAAATAAATATATAAAAAATCTTTAAAACATTTTTTTTAAAATTTTTTATTTAAGAAAGGATTAGTGAACAAAAGCATAAGGTAGGAGGGGTACAACTCCACACAATTCCCAACACCCAATCCCCATAACCCACCCCCTCCCATGGTAGCTTTCCCATTCTCTATCCCTCTGGGAGCATGGACCAAGGGTCATTGAGGGTTGCAGAAGGTAGAAGGTCTGGCTTCTGTAATTGCTTCCCCGCTGAACATGGGTGTTGACTGGTCGGTCCATACCCCCAGTCTGCCTCTCTCTTTCCCTACTAGGGTGTGACTCTGGGGAAGCTGAGCTCCAGGACACATTGGTGGGGTCTTCAATCCAGGGAAGCCTAGCCAGAATCCTGGTGGCATCTGGAACCTGGTGATTGAAAAGAGAGTTAACATATGAAGCCAAACAATTTGTTGAGCAATCATGGATCCCAAGCTTGGAATAGTGGAGAGGAAGTGTTAGGGAGGTACTCACTGCAAACTCTAGTGTAGTCCTGCTTTCAGGTATATATTTTGCAGTAGTTTATGGATACGTGTGCACATAAGCTCTCTCTCACAGAAACTGGTGTATATCTAGGTTATGGGACTTTGTTAGAAAGTGAACTACCTGAGATGAAATTAGAGTGTACTATAAAAGGAAAGGTCTCACCCGAGTAATGAAGCTGAAGGGTTGTCATTCCACACGTGAAGTCTCTGGATACATTCTGAGGTGAAGCATGTTGAGGTAGCAATCGTTGCTTTGGTTAGGTTGTGGTCGGCAGATACGATGTTATTTGATTTGGATTGGGAGATGCATTCGGGAAAGTGGGCCCTATCCAAGGGTTCCAGGACTGGGGGAAGTAGGGGCTCTATAGTGAAGATGTGAGGTTCTTGCTGTCTTATGGTTCAAAAAGACAATCAAAAAGACAATCAATAGTTAATATTATCATCACATTATTTGTTAATTGGGTTAACTTTGAAAAGTCCCTTTGTTATGGTTTGCTGGACAGTACCTAGTATCTTGTATATAGCTGTGCTATTGGAAGCTTCTAATCTACTTGGTCTAGGCTTTTGAGGGAGTCCGCATATCAAATACATAGCCTATATATTAAAAAGATTCAGTTTGTCTTTTGAGAAACTTTGAGACATACAATTGATTTCCCCCTCTCATATTAATTAGCTACTGATTTATATGTCTACATTTTGCTAGGAGTGTACATAAACACCATTCCCACCACCAAAGGACTGTGACCCATCCCTCCCGCCCACTCCCACCCCCCACATGTTTTTTTTAAAAAACATGTTTTTTAAAAAAGGTTTCTTTCATTGTGGGGTTACTTGTGTATCTGCATGTGTTTTCTGGTTGGATTCATTGGATAACTAATAATTATCTTGTTTGCCTTGCTATTTATTACTTCAAGTATATTAAGAGATGTTTCAGATATAAACTATATTCAGACTATGTCTGGTCAATTAAAAAATAATGGGGGACATACCGGTTGTGATTTGCACAACAGTTCTACACCTGAGACTGACAGGTCTTAGGTTCGGTCCCCAACACCTCCCTTACCCAGAGCTGAGAAGTATTCTAGTGAAAATGATAATATAGGGGTAGGGAAAATAGCATAGTGGTTATGCAAAAAGATTCTCATGCTTGAGGCCCACAGGTCCCAAGTTCAGTTCTCTGCACCACCGTAAGCAAGATCGAGCAGTGCTCTGATAAAAATAAGTAAATGATAATGATAGTAATAATAACAAGCAAAACAATAATTTATTTATTAGTTAATTAATTAATTGGCTAGGAAAATAGCTCACTGACTTATAGCACAAGATTTGAACACCTTTGAACCTGGGCGACTCAGGTTCAATCCCTAGCTCCACCATAATCCATAATCTCTCTCTGTCTCCTTCTCTCTCATAAACTTATTATAAACCTAAAAAAACAATAAATTGCATTCTCCAAACAAATTATGTATGTGCATATAGATACGTATGTAAGTAAATATTTTATTCCATATTGAATTGTATTTCTACTTACAGATGTATTTTAAACATTTAAAGAAGCACTGGCCTCAGCTTTAAGATATATTGTTAAACAATGTATTTTTTATACCTCATATTTCCTGAAGTCCACTGAAAATATATAATGAGTCCAAAATATGTAAAGAAAAAAATGGAACTATTATCTAAAAGACTATGGTATTAAGAGTTAAGTAATTGCTATATTTAAGTGGCATGAGAAGCTTTCTCAAATTCAAACCAATGGTTATATTCCACACTTTGACTTTCTCAGCTTCTCTCATTAATCTTGCAGTAAATGATGCTAATACAGGAGTTGCAGGGTGCATCGGAGTCTGCTTATTCTCTGTTTGTGGTCCCCAGTGGGTGTGAGGTTGTAGTAATTAAGGCAATGTGTATGCTGTTTTGAGGCACCACAAAGATAAATTAATTAGGTTGCAAATGATCCCTATGACACTGCCAACAGAGCTTTAGATAGGCCTGGTCCAAGGTGATTTAAGTCCAAGGGTATTGATGGATAGACAATCTCAAAAAAAGGTAGCAAGAAAAATTAAATGGAAAGATTAAAGAAAGAAAGAGAGGGAGAGAGAGAAAAGAGAAAAAAAGTAGGAGGAAGGCCAACAGAAAAAGTAAAAAAGTATCTGATGCTTGTTACAATGAATAAAGCAATGACTACTTTTGCCAAAGATTAAAGCCTTTATTTCAATGAAATAAGTCTAATAAAGAATATGAAAATATTATTCATCTATTAGATAATATTAATTATAATCATACATATTACAATCTAACCTCAAAGCACTACTCAGAAACTTAACATACCTTTATAAATAATAATTATTCTGACTAAATAAATTATTATGACTAAATGATCAAAAAAGTTTATATATTCAAATAAATATGGGAAATATTCCCATTGAAAAACTAAGCACTTACTCAATAGTAAAGATATAATTTAAATTTGTTCAGCTATGACTAGAGAGTTAAGTATATAGAGTATAGGACTTTCAAGGCTAAGACCCTAGGTTTTATTTCTGGCAGTACATGTACCAAAGTAGTTTCTTGTTCTCTTCATTTATTTCTCTCTCTAATTCACACATTTTTTTCTGACCCTTAGTCCATTACAAATGTGCAGATACAAAAAACTTAAAGTAATACATCTAAAGATGATTTTGTGTTACCATCTTGGGAACTCATACCTCCAAGTCAGCCTTTTTCTATCAGAACAATGAGAGACAAAAGGAAGACATAAAGACACCAAAGTATCAAATTTTCCTCCAGTATAGTGGAGTCAGGCTTGAGTTTAGGCTATGCACATAACAGACTTGGCACACTATTCAGTTGAGGTACCCTGCCAAGGATAATTTTTTAAGGAGTTTTTTTGTTGTGGTTTATTTGTTTTTGCCTCCAGGATTATTACTTAACTCAGTGCGCTACTACCCAGCCCCCAAGGAGAATATTTAATGGATTGCTGAAGAGGTAAACTGAATGTTCCTTCATTCAAACCTGAAAAGGCACTCTGGATTTGGAAGACATATTTATCATATTTTACTTTTTTCCTCTAGAAATTTAAGCAATCAGAGTCAGGTTAAAGAAGCTACAAAATAGCAGGCTGTGTTGGTGGATTCTACACAGGTTAGATTTCCAGTTCTTCTTCTGTAAGAAAATATTTAGGGAACCTTAAAGAAGACAGGATACAAAACACAGTTGAGACAGAGACCCTAACATAAAACTTTTCTCTGAATATGTATTCTTGACAAAGAACCAGCAGTTAAGAAAATGATCTTAACTAGACATCTAGGATACTTAACGTCACCTCTGAAACTTGAACATGAATTTTCATTAATTTTTTTTAGTGGTGTAAGTTTACCAAAGAAATACTCACTGAGGAACACAATGTTAAATTTTTTCTCAAGGCAGACAGTGGTGATATACATTTACAGTAATAGCAGTCAAGTTAGATATTTCCTTGACCCTCAGTCTCAGCTCATGCTCCCTTCCCCTTACACATATGTATATTCAAATCTTGGTAGGATAAAGTGAGTACAGTGGCTAGGTCAAGATACAACCACCAGGCATACACATTACTATGGGCAAGGACACAGGTTCAAGTCTCAAGTCCCCACTTGGAAGAAGGAAGCTTCACAAACAGTGGAGCAAAGCTGCAGGTACCTCTCCTCTCTCCATCTTTCCTTTCCAGGTTATCATTTTGACTTTCATGATTTATCAAAATATATACCTATATGTACACATATACATATACATATATATATGAAATATGCAAGCTCCCATGACCAATCCAGAAGGAACCAGAAAACTTAAATAGTCCAATTACAATGAAGGAAATTGAAACAGTATTCAAAAGTTTCCCCAACAACAAAAATGTCAGAGCAGATGGTTTTGCCAATTTTTTTAAATCTTTAAAATGGAACTATTAATTATACTTCATAAGTTCTTTCCAAAAATCAGAGTTACAGGAGTACTCCTTAACACATCCTATGAAGCCACCACCACCTTTATCCAAAAAATGGGCATACACACGAGAAAACTACAGACCAATATCCCTGAAAAGTAAAGATGTAATGGAGTTTGAATAAAATACTGGAAAACTGGATACAAAATACTTTTAAAAGATTGTATATCATGACCAAGTGGTATTTATCTAAAGATGCAAGGATGGTTCAGCATATGAAAGTAAATCATAAACCATCACATTGACTACTAGAAAAAAACAAAAGTCGTGATTATTTGAACAGAACCAACAAAGATTTTGACAAGATTCAGCACCCCTTAATGATCAAAACCTAGAAAGGGGGATTAATGTAAAATTTCTCAGTCTAACAAACTGACAAGTCAACATCATACTCAATGGTAAGAAGCTGAAAACTTTTCTGCTTAGATTAGGTACAAAGCAGAAGTGCTCACTATCACCACTATTATTCAAAATAGTCATAGTCTTGTAATTTTTATCCATAACAATCAAACATGTGAAAATGATAAAAGGATTACAGATTGGAAGGAAATAAGTAGAAGTGTCATTATTTGTAGATGATATGAATAAATATATATTATATATATTATACATATGTATATATGTATATGTACATGTACATATATATGTATATATCTATGTGTGTATATATTATATATTATACATATATTATATATACATATATAATATGTATTATATATAATAATATATATTATTCTAGGAGAAAACTCCTATAATTAATCAAGTAATACAATAAAGCTTACAAATTCAGTAGTAGCATTCTACCATGCAAAGAGAAAACCAGAAGAAGAAAAAAATACAGAAATCAAACATTTCACTATAGCAGTAAAAGCATATATCTAGGAATAAACAAAATGAGATGATTTATTTTTCTACCAGGGTTGTCCCTGGGGTTGGGACCTGGCACTACAAATTCACTGCTCCTGTTGGCCCATTATTTCTTTCCATTTTTTTTTTCTATTTAATTTGACAGGACAGAGAAAAAGTGAGAGAAGAGGGGGTATAGAGAGGGCGAAAGAAAGATACACACTTACAGTCCTGCTTCACTGCTTGTGAAGCACTTCCTGCAGGTAGGGAGCAGGAGCTCCAACCTGGGTTCTTCCACATGGTGATATGTGCACTTAATTGGATGTGCCCCTGCCCAGCCCCCATGAAAGATATTTATATACTTAAAATTCTGAGTTGCTACAATGAGACATAGAAAAAGACACAAAGAAACAGAAAAAATACCATACTCTATAAAAAATGACATTGTCATATGACTACTAATGCAATCATCTAGGTTCCACCAAATTTCTTCAAAGAATTAGAACCACAACTATAAAAGTTTATCTGTTCATATTTAGCACAGGAGCCTGTGTAACCTCTGATCCCTGTCATTCTGAGCTTACATTCCATGGTCATAGCAAGGAACATTCTAGGCTGCACTCATTTCAGGACCAGTCCTCCTCCAGTGGCAGTCTATTGACTCAACCTTCCTTTAGAGAGTGGGGCGGTTTGTCACCATTCTTGTTCTACACTGAAGACAAGGCCCACAAGAGGGTTTATGATGTTGCTCCTGATGGAGATGACCAGTGATGATGGAAAGAGGGATCTACTAGAGATCTAGGCCCATTTTATCTATATAGGGATCCCAGGATCCCCTGACTAGGTCCTTGAATGATGATTGGGCCATCATAAAGTGTGCCAACAGTATCTCACCTGTATCCAGCTTTTGTAGTCCTTACTTCATCTGACAAAGTTAGACTTTGAGTGATTGAGGGAAGCAAAATAGGAAGTAGGTGAGAAGGGTATCTAGGTCTAAGTAGAAAATACGTGTTTAAGTGTTTTAGTGTTTTAGGTCTTTCTACTTGCTTGCTCACAATCTTGTCAATCATTATAAATCACTATTTTAAAAAAAAGTTTATCTGGAGCCAAATAATACTGAGATTTGCAAAGGCATATCTGAGAGGGGGGAAAAAAAGGATGGAAGTATCATAATTCCGAATTGTACTAAAGCACTATAATAAAACTACCTAGAACTAAACAAAAGTAGATATACAGGCTAGTGGAACAGAAATGAGAGCACAGAAATAAGCTCCACATTTATGTACAACCAATTTTGACATGGGAACACAGAACATTAATTAGACAAAGGAGAGGCTTTGCACAAATAGTGCTGAGAAAACTGTGTTGAAACACATAGTACAATGAAACTAGACCACCATGTATCACCATGCACAAAAGTGAACTCCAAATGGATTAAATACTTGGACAATAGACCAGAAATCATCAAATACATAGGATAAATCATTAGTAAATCACTCCACGAGGTTTACTTCAGAGACACTTTTGAAGACTCAAGTCCAACAATAAGGAAAATAAAATTAAACCAATGGAACTACATCAAATTGAAAAGTTTATGCATATTAAAATGATCTATGACCAAAATATAAAGAGAAATATGAGATCATTATATGTCATATATCACACAAAATGTTCAGAACTAAAATATATAATGAACTCACAAAACTCAGTTACAAAATAATAAAGAACCCCATTAAAAATGAGAAGGGGTCATGGATAGAAACCTCAAAAAAGAAGATATCCACATGGACAACAAACTATGAAAACATCTTCTAATTATCAGAAAAAAATGCAAATATAGGTAACTCGGTCAGACACACCATTCACATCTATAAAAATGCCATATATGAGAAAAGGACAGAAACAACAAGGTCTAGAGAGGATATGGAGAAAGAATGACAATTCTACACAGCTGTTTGGAATGTAAATTGTGTCAATTCCTGGAGAAGACAGTCTCAGAACATGAGAAAGGGATTGTGACAGGCGGTAACAAGCTGTTACATTAAAAAACCCCTCTCTGAGATGCATCTAAGTAGATTTTAAGTTCCCATTTTAGTTTTAGGTCTTAAGTTTTAAGTTCCACTTTTCTCCTAGAAGTTAAGTTGTTTGCTGAGTGGAGTGAAAAGTCCCTTGCCCTTTTCCCTTTGAAAAACAGGACTAATCAGTGGAGGCCATCGGGTGTTTTTGCAGAGTTCTGCATGAGGGCTAGCCTTATCAGGACCTTTGCACAGCTTTAGAGGTATACTGGTCTCCAGATAGTATGGTCAGATGGTAGGGGGACGTGGGGACCTAAACCCTGGTTAAGTCCCATTGGTTATGTGGTTTTGCAATGTTTAAAATTTGCCCACACTTTGCTTTGAATGGATCCCGCTTTTTGCTTCGTTTGAAATAATTGGATTCCGTGCTTTCCATATGATGTGACTGGATATAGATTGTTAAGATGGTGTGTTCCCCCTCCCTGAGTGTATTTTGAATTCCTATAAATTGTGTGGTTTGAGCCCAGTTCGGGGTCGAGCTGGTAGACTGTTACTAGCTGCCACTCGGCCAGGACTGAGTTCGTGAATAAAGATCTTTTGCTTCCTTGCAGAGGATGGTGGTCTTGATTTATGCTCGTTAACAGGGGCCTACCTTATGATTTGGTAATCCGTCTACTAAGGATCCACCTATTAGAATATATCAATTATTTTATTTTTTGAATTTAATTTTAAAATTTTATTACTGACTTAATAGTTATCTACAATATTATAAGATAATAGGAGTATAGTTCCACACTATAAAAATTCTGTTTCTCTCTCCTCAAGCATAGTTACTATAGCTCTCTCAATATCTTAGAGACTGGAAAGATGAATTGGTTTCTTTTCTTTTCTTATTGCAAATTAATAAAATTGCTTACATTTCTAGTTCTGCCTGTCCTATCCAAATTTTTGAGCCTGTTCATTCATACATTAACATATTTAAATACTGCAGTGAGAAGTACTATAACTAATCCACTGGTAATGATGCTTGTGACCACTAAAACTAAGAGACATGCACTCACCACATCCTTAGCATCTAACCCAGTTTATCTAAGGTATCTGTTTAGGGCTAGTCTGTAGAATTCCTTTTTGTCTTAGTATGCAATATGTATGTATTTATAATTTACAGAGCAATTTTGAAGATTTGATGTATTTGTCAGTTTATTTTAAATGTCCCACTGAAACTTAAGCTGACTCGTTAACAACTGACTAGGGTATTAATTGCATGTGGCACCATAGTTGTACTGTGTCCTATTTTCTAAATCTCTATGTGGGAAGAGAGACAAGGGTTGCACCTAAATGGAACACATAATGCCTTCCTGTGTGAGTGCTCATAATCAAGCAGGTGAAGTAAAATTTTCTTATTACAAAAATGTTGTCTCACTATTTCAAAAACCCACAAGATATGATTGTTTATTTAAAAAATAAATAAATAAATAAATAAAAAGACACTATGCTGGTGGTTAGGGTTAAACAAGTAAAAGGCTTACTCATAAAAATCTGAAAGTGAGGGAAAAATCTAACTAAGAGAATTGGCAAAAGTCAGAAGTCCATAACTAAGCTACCCAAGACCACAGCCCTGAGATCTGGGTGATCTGGATCTATGCCAACAGGAAAGTGCCCTGAAGGAGGCATTCCAATCAAGAGATCCAGCTGCTCCAGGTCCTTGCTTATATAGTCCCTGCACCCACATTCCCTTGTGAGTGTTCTCTGTAGTCAGGTTTGCTGAGGCCATTCATATGTTAATTGTTTCAAATTCCTGCTGGGATCACAACAATTGTTTCCCTTCTAGTTTAAAATTTTGTTTCAATCTGATGTAAGTAACATCCCTTAATAGTATGAATGACCACTATTTTAACATAAAGGTAGACATACATTTTCCCAGTAAATTTTGATTTAAAATTAGGAACGGGAGATCAAAATGGAGAAACACAGTTTCAGAAAATCATCTGCTTCCTGAATTTTCCTACAGGTCTTCCAGTTTTCCATTATTGTAGTACCTACAAATACCACACATTTCTTGTACTCTCTGTATTAACTGTTTCTTCCATAAATATCCACTACTGTTCTTTACTTAATTAAAACAGTTCCCTATATTGTATTCCCATTTGACTTCTCATGAAAACTGAAGTTTCAGAAACAGAAGGATGTATATGGGATGACCTCAATCTCAGGCAGAAGTTGAAAAACAAGTTCAGAAGAGAAAACACAAGTAGAATGTGAACTGGAACTGGCATATTGCACCAAAGTAAAAGACTCTGGGGTGGGTGGATGGGGAGAATACAGATCTAAGAAGGATGACAGAGGACCTAGTGGGGGTTGTATTGTTATATGGAAAACTGGGAAATGTTATGCATGTACAAACTATTGTCATTACTGTTGAATGAAAAACATAAATTCCCCCAAAAAGAAATTAAAAAAAAAAAAAAGAAAATTGAAGTTTCAATGAAAATGAAGAATTGCTTGGGTAAATTATAACCCCATAACAGAAATCTTATCATCAAAACAATCTGAAGGTTCAGAAAAATAGAAGAATTATCATCCTGTGTGTCCTAGATGGTGAAAAATTCCCAGGAGAATTTTTTCCCAGTATCTACCCATAATTAGCCATGGTTTTAATTATAAATTATCAAGACACTTATCCCAGACCATTTTTACACCACATTTTGACCATATATTTTCTTATATTTTTCTTACTGTGAACAAAGTTAAGTGACTTCAGCCACTCCATTTTCTTCCCCTATTCCCCTCTATCTCTGGCCCTATGACTCCCTTTGCACAATGCAATCACAGTTTAATAACTAATTGTGCACTATAAGTAAGAAATCTCAAAGGGGCTACTACTCTGATCCATGAAACATTACCTTCCTCCAAGAAAAACTGATAATGAATCTAAGTATAAAGCATTCTAATAGGGTCAGAAAAGTAATCTCAGATAGTACACTGTTTTATAAAGCAGGACCCAGATTTGAGTCTGGCCCTCATCACACTGATGAAAATTTAGGTGGAATTATTCTTTCTCTCTTTCTGCCTCTATTAAAAAAAAAAAAAAAAAAAAGAGGGCCAGGCAGTAGCACAGTGGGTTAAACACACATGGCACAAACCACAAGAACCAGTGTAAGGATCCAAGTTTGAGTCCCTGGCTCCTCACCTGCAGGGGATGGTCCCTTCACAGGTGGTAAAGCAGGTCTGCAAGTGTCTATATTTCTCTTCCCCTCTCTGTCTTCCCCTCCTCTCTTGATTTTTCTATATCTTATCCAACAACAGCAACAGCAATAATAACAATAACAAGGGCAACAAAATGGGGAAAAAGAGCCTCCAGGAGCAGTAGATTCATAGTGCATGTACTGAGCCCCAGCAATAACTCTGATATGTATGGACACAGATTGAAGTAAAACATGTGGAGATGATACTGGCTGCATTGATTTGGGTGAGTTCAGCAGATACAGTATCAAATGGTATGGATCAAGAGAAGCATGAAAGAAAACAAGCAAAGTTCCAGAGGTTCCAGGACTGAGTTTATGGGTTTTATAGAGAATGAGGAAGATTCCTTGCCGTCTGGGAGTTTTAAAAAGCAGTAGATTATTATTATTACAATCATGTTATTTGGGATCCTGGTTTACTTTAAAAATCCCAAGGCTGGGATTTACTACATCACACAAGATCTTATAATGATTTATTTCATTAAAGCTATTTACAAGTAGCTATATCTTATATACACTGACAGTACCGGTTGCTTCTGGTCTCCCTGGTTTAAGATTATAAGTGGTTTAATGTTTTAAAAAGGGGGGAGAGTATTATTAGAAATGCATTCACCATTTAAGCCCAGTGTTAGAATTCAATCACTTTACTAATTTGAAACCTTAAGTGCTCAGATTAAGGGAATCTATGTTTTTAAAAGCTCAAGATCTTCAATTTATTTTCCCCTTTCATACTGATTAAATAGTGGTTTATAAGACTATTAGCTAATAGGAGTATATATTAACACCATTCCCACCACCAAAGGTCTGTGTGCCTACTCCGACTCCCCTACAACAGAGCTAAATCTGTCAGGGGAAAATACATACTTTAAAGCAGAAGTGCACAATAGTTTGCAGGGACTCAATAATTGAAGCAAGTAGAAAGACCTAAAAAAGACAACATAAAGTACTTTTACTTCATCAAATATTTTCTACTTAGAGCTAGATATCCTCCTCTCCTACTTCCTATTTCACTTTCCTCAATCACTCTAAGTCAAACCATGTCAGATAAAAAAAGGACTACTGGATAAGGGCAAGAGACCAGCACATTTTAATGATGACCCTTTTGGTCTCTACCAGGCCATCCCATCATTCAGGGCCCTAATCAGGGAATCCTGGGATCCCCACATAGATATGATGGGCCTAAACCTCTAATAGATTCCTCTCTCCACCATCACTGGTCATCTCATCAGGAACATCATAAACCCTCTTGTAGGCCTTGTCCTCAATGTAGAACAACAATGGTAGAAGTTTCCCCACTCTTCATAGGGAGGCTGGGTCAACATACTCTGCCACTCCAGAAGACTGATGCTGAAATGAGTGCAGCCTAGAATGTTCCTAGCTATGACTATGGAATGTGAGTTCAGATTGACAGCGATGGAGAGGATGGGGTAGATGTGTGAATAAAGGTATGGATAGAAATAGGCCCCAAGTCATATCGATGGGGTTTACAATTAACAGTATGTATATACTTTGTCCATATTTGGGAGCTACTGTCTGCCCTGATACAACCTTCTAGTCCTATTCTCAACTCTGACACCATCTTCCCAGACAATACTTTTAGCCCACCTGCATATTAGCTGTTGGGCTCAGGCAAAAATTATTAAAGTTATTGACTCCATGGAATATACCTAAAGTAGACTTCCTAGCTCCTTTCAACATGAAGACCCTGAATCTGCTATATTCTTACCTTTAGGTTCATGATTATTAAACAATTTGTTCTTCTTTATATCTTAGTGTTTTTCAGCCACCAAGTCTCAGATGCTACCATGATGCCAACCTGATTCCTCGGGCAGACAACCTCACCAATGTGTCCTAGAACCCTACTCCCTTAGACCCCTAGACCACTAGGGAAAGATAGAAACAGGCTGGGGGTATGGACTGACCTGTCAACACTCATGTTCAGCATAGAAGAAATATAGAAGACAGACCTTCCACTTTTTTACCCCATAAAGATCTTTGGTCCACACCCAGAAAGATAAAGAATAGGGAAACTTCCAGTGAAAGGGATGGAATATGGAACTCTGGTGGTGGGAAGTATATGGAATTATACCCCTCTTATCTGACAATCTTGCTAATCAATATTAAATCAATAATAATAAAAAGTAAAGATAAAAAATATTTAAACAGGGGACAAGCAGTGGTACACCCAGTTAAGCACACATAGTAGAAAGCACAAGGATCCATGTAAGGATCTGGTTGCAGCCCCCCAGCTCCCTACCTGCAGGGGGGGAGCCCTTCATGAGCAGTGAAGCAGTGTCTATCTTTCTTTCTCTCTCCCTATCTCCCCTTTCTCTTTCAATTTCTGTCTATCCTATCCAATAAAATGAAAAAAAAAAATGGCCACCAGGAGCACTGGATCCGTAGTGCAGGCACAAGCCCCAGTGTTATCCCTGGAAGCAATAAATAAGTAAATGAATGAATGAATGAGTGAATGAATGAATGAAATACAAAATATTTAAACATTTTCCCACGGGCAGAAAGAAAAGCTTCACAAGTGGTGAAGCAGTACTGAAGGTCTCTCTCTCACACTTCTATCTTCTTTTCTCTCAATTTATTAAATAAATGCTTCTATCAAAAAAAAAAAAGGTAAAATATGGCTGGGTTCATGATGTAAGCACAGAGTCGCAGTGTTAACCGTGGAGGCAATTAAAATGTGTGCAGGCATGTGCTCTTGTGTGCACATGCACACACATACACACGTGTGAAATAATGCACAAACACACACAAATAATTTACAAATATAAAAATGCCCAGGGCCTTAATATAACTTATTGGAATTAGCAGTAAAACTGTGACCAGAAGGCAGAAGGACCATTACCCAGGCCTAAGATATTCCATCAGTGGAATTCAAAGAAGAAAAATACCTGTGGCCAGAAGCTGAACAGAGCAATAGCCTAATGGTAAAGAGTTGGCTTAGCAAGCTGCACCTCCACAAGTCTGAAAAGCATGAAAGGGTCTTCTGAGGATGCTGCTGCATCTGACAGAGAGGACGCCTGGGAGGGGCTGTGTGTCAGACTGCTGCTGGTCACCACAGCCACATTCAAGAGGGGCTGTAGGAGATAGGCACCCCAGCTGTACTTAGGTTCCAGTGTCTTACTCAGAAAAAGCAAGAGTGTCATCCTCTCCCCAGACAATAACTTGGATCTACCTGCATATTAGATTTAAGGCTCAGGGTAAAAAAGAAACAAACAAACAAAAAAAACTAGTATAGCCAAATAGGCCCTTTGGAATATAACTAAAATATGCCTACTAGCTATCTACAAAATGGAGGACCCCCCCAACTCTTCATCTGCACTATTACAGCATTTAGGTCCATGATTGGTGAACAATTTTTTTGGCTTTTTATGTTAACTCTCGTTTCAGCCACCAGGCTCCAGATGCTAGCATGATGCCGACCAGACTTCCCTGGATAGACAACCCCACCAGTGTGTCCTGGAGCTCAGCTTCCCCTGAGCCCTTCCCCACTAGGGAAATAGAGAAACAGGCTGGGAGTATGGATCGATCTGTCAATGCCCATGTTCCTCAGGGAAGCAATTATAGAAGCCAGACCTTCAGCCTTCTGTACCCCACAATGACCTTGGGTCCATACTCCCAGAGGGTTAAAGAATAGGAGGGGTTGGGATACGGAGTTCTGGTGGTGGGAACTGTGTGGAGTTTTACCCCGCTTATACTATGGTTTTGTCAATGTTTCCTTTTTATAAATACAAATTAAAACAAACAAACAAACAAACAAACAAAAAAACCAAGGGTATTCCTGTCTGGAGAGTTGCATCTCTTTTGCTTAGGACAAGGACCAGTCTGAAACTATTATCCAGGACACCTTCCTCATACAGAGGGAGGATAGGAAACGTGAGTCCTATCTGGAGAAGATGTAGAGGAGACCCCAAGCCCATCTGAGAAGGAGCCAGCAGGGGAGAGGTTTCCTTGCTTGTGGGAAAGCCCCCCGGATGGCATCACTAGGAACTCCCAGCCCCTGGGAACCTCACTGGACAATTGCACAATTGCGAGATCTTCTCCATCCTATATCAGAGAGAAGCTCTCTGACAGCAATCAATGTGCATACAGATGTATGTGGCTCCAGAGGTACCCTGAGGCCTGACCACACTGGCCCTGGACACCTCTGAGTGTCCCCATTCATGAGGTTCCCAAGGGGAAGGAGTGCCCACAATGCCACCCTGTCACAACATTCTCATAGGAGGATGAACTGGGTGATGTGATTCTGCAGTCAGCTGTCTTGTGATTTGTTGTTAAAATTTTTCGGAGGCTCTAGCCAGCTGGGTTAGCTTCACGGCGGGTAACAGAGACGCAGAGACAACGGCTGGGCAGGGAAGCTGTATTTCTTTATTCAGGAACAATGATTCATAAACTAAGACAAACTAATCACCAAACAGAACTCTGCTGTCTCTTTGCGGCAGCGCAAGCACTCTTTCTTTTACTCTCAAACTCAGGAACCCTCTCCCTTACTCTGGAACTCAGGAACTCTCATACTGGGGAACCCTCTGAAACTCTGGCACACTGGAACTCTCTCTTACTCTGTAACCCTGAAACTCTCGAACTCAGGAACTCCGGAACTCTCGGACTCAGGAACCCTCTCTCGGGGTTCCTTGGGGCGGGGCCAAGCAGGCCCGCGAAATTAAAAGGACTGATCCAATTCTCTTGGCGGGGGAGGGCTAGAACAAACCAATGTAAAGCATACGACAGTGATTGCTATGACAAATGAGACCTCAGACACACTGATGTGTATTTTTGCTAGAGAAGCAGTCACCTGGCCCACTCCACTCTATATTACCATGTGCTCCCCCTACCAGGGAACCAAGATGGTAGCACATCAGTGCTACCAGAAGAATTTCCTCTCCATCCGGTGCAGCAGGGAAGATATCCACCAGTGCTCCCCCAAACACATGCATGTTGCCCCCAAGGTGCCCAGACCATTGGCCATGCTGGCCCTCCATGCTTCAGAGAGTATTGAGTCACTTCTAATCTGTAAGGACAGGGCCACCCCCAGCATGGTACAGTTATAACATGCACAGACTCATTTTACACAAGAAGGTAAAAGTGACGGATGACATGGAGTAATTGTACAACATCTTTAAAAACAAAGTCATCCCCTTACTCTCCTGCATATCCCCTAGTTTTTCAACCCCCAAATAGTATATTATTTATATATTACATTATAATGTATTAGCAAAATAAATATTCTGTATCTCTAAAAAAATGAAAAATAATAAAATAAAATGTGTTTCTATATTTTGGTAAATACTATTTAAAAGAAAATTGGAAGAATACTTCCTACAGATCCTAAGAAAGTCACTTTCTAATAAGAGAAATTCAAGTAGTTCAATAATAATAAAGGTTAACTATTTACATAAACAACATAGGTATATATGAATCTTTGAGAATTAAAAGTGTTTCTACACACACACACAAACACACACAAAAAAAATGTTATTTAAAGAGTAAGTCAGCAAAATAGTTCCATGGAGGGTTCCTGTTTTTCCATTTGCACGACCCAGGTTCAAGTCCAGTTCTCTCACAGTTGGGAAACATCCAGTGGAAGGATTCTTCCAACTTTCTTTTAAATAGTATTTACCAAAATACAGAAACACATTTATCTTATTATTTTTTTGTTTTTTAGAGATATAGAATATTTATTTTGCTAATACAATATATAAATAATACACTATTTAGGGGTTTAAAAACTAGGGGATATGCAGGAGGGCATGGGTATGACTTTGTTTTTAAACTTTTCTCTGGGAAAGTTCACTTGGAGTAATAAAGCCCCGGGGACAACTAAGAAAAATGAAATGAATAAAATAAAATTCTAAAGCAATGCAAGGAAAGGTTGGAAAGCTAAGAGACTTTACAGAATATATTTAGGAAGTAGTGATAAGTTTTTAAGAGGAGTTGTTTTCTTTTTTCTTTTCTTTTTTAATTTATTTACTAGATAGAGAAAGAAATTTAGAGGGGAGGGAAGATAAAGAAGGAAAGAGACAGAACAGCCTTGCTTTACCACTCATGAAGCTTCCCCCTTGCAGGTAGGGACCAGGGGCTTGAACCTGGGTCCTTATGCACAGTAATGTGTGTGCTTGACCAGGCTACTACCTGGCCCCTTGAGGAGTTATTTTTGACTAAGGAAGTTTGCCCTACTTGCCCTCATTCTAAGGCATATGGCAGACAACTGGTGACTGTTTTTAGTTATGAATGATGATGGTGCATATGGTTGGTATCCAGTTTGGATATGCTGAAGTATTGCCAAACACTATGAAGTGCATAAACACACACACACACACACACACACACACACACACACACACACACACACTGAGGGGTGGCGTACCTGGTTAAGGGCACATAATATGAAGCACAAAGACCTGCACAAGGATCCTGATTCAAGCCCCCAGATCCCCACTTACAGAGGGGTAGCTTCACAAGTGGTGAAGCAGGTCTGCAGGTGTCTTTCTCTCCCTCTCTCTACCACCCCCACCTCCAAAAAAAGGCCACCAGAAGTGGTGAATTTATAGTGTTAGTACTGAGCCCCAGCGACTGGAGGCAAAACATATAAATAAAATAAGATAAAGACACATACATCAAATACTACCATAAAGTATCTCCTCTAATGTCATAAAGCATTATAAAGGGGATGGGTGGTGGCACAACTGGTTGAGCACACACACATATTACAATGCTCAAGTACCCAGGTTCAAAGCCATGGTTCCCACCTGCAAGGGGAAAACTTCCAAAGCAGTAAAACAGTGCCTCATGTGTCTCTCTGTCTCTCTACCTCACCCTCCCTCTAGATCTCTGGCTATCTCTATCAAATAAATAAATAAAGATAATATTTTTTTAGAAAGAATATATAATATTTTAAAGAAAATTCTAGTATGCAAGTGTGTGGTTAGCATTGCATGGAGTATTATAGGATTTTGCAATGAAATGTATTTTCAAATAGCACAGAGAACCCAACATATTTCTCCATGATCTAGGTATTATCAGTTAATTCAAGTCTCCTATTTTATGCATTAGCTGAAGCAAGGATAAGAGTGAAACAGAGAAGAGTAAGGCTGAAACTGAGAGGCAGTGACATAATCATATGTAACAAAAAAAAAAAAAAAGACACCAATGGTTATATTAATTTTCTAAATCACAAGTAGTATTTGGGCATATAGACTTTCAGAATTTCAAGAACAATATGCTATACCACTTAATAGTATTATATGACAATGTTTAGAGTGAATTTAAATTAACATGCAAGGGAATTATGGTGTATGTGCTATTTTATAATCTACTATCCAACTGATTTTCTTACACAATTTAATTGTATTGTAGCATTTTTAAACAGTATTATTCAATAAAAGGAGTACTCTACAGTTCTTTCTGTCTACTGGCTTAAACTCTCAACTACTAGGAAGTCACCCATTTTGCATTTTTATTCAGTCTGAAAAAGTGCATGGTAACATCCGTCCACAAGATGGCAGTGGCAAGACAGTGTCTGTAACAATTACAATGCCAAGGTTAAAAAAGAATAGCTTGTTTGGTAATTCAATTTGTATCTGTCTATCAGAGGAGGATAAGAGAATTTTGGAGGTAGACAGCAACATGTACAATTTCTTTATAAGAAATCAAAAAATAGGGCTGACTTTCCATAAGCCACAAACTTGCTCATCTTTTTTTCTTGATGTGAAAATATTTTTATGTAAGTGTGGTGCCATGTTAAATAGCTGTACATTCCTTTACAAAACCATTTCCTTACAGGGCTATTACTTCTATTATCCCTTTATATGTATAAATATTTGAAATTTACAGGTTGTGTGTGTGTGTGTTGTTTTCCCCTTTGAAAGAATGGTCCAATTCTTAATTTCATTATTATTAGTTTCCCCAATGAAATAAATCATTTATTTATTTATTTTTCCTTTTGTAGCCCTTTTTTATAGTTGTTGTAGTTATAATTGTTGTTGTTATTGATATTGTCATTGTTAGATAGGACAGAGAGAAATGGAGAGAGGAGGGGAAGACAGAGAGGGAGAGAGAAAGACACCTGCAGACCTTCTTCACCGCTTGTGAAGCAACTCCCCTGCAGGTGGGGAGCTGGAGGCTCAAACCACGATCCTTATGCTGATCCTCACGCTTCAGCCACATGCGCTTAACCCGCTGCGCTACCACCCGACTCCCGAAATAAATCATTTTCATTCATCTGCAACAACATATTGGAGGTGATTATTACTTGGACAACATATAGATAAGTATTATCTTAGAAATTCTGATTTTTTGAACTATATCATTTAACAGATTGTTAACAGTTTGCTTTAACCTGTGTTTTAGCCCAAATCACTATCACTTTCATTTAATCTAAAAAGAATCAAGCATTCCTGACTGCTGTCCTTATTTGTTCCAAATTCCCTAGCAGTTTGTAAGTTTGTACTACTAAAGTTATTGAAATAGCTGTTGCAAGTAAAGAGCATGTGATACTAATATATGTATTAGTATCACATGCTCTTTATTTATATATATATATATATATATATATATATATATATATAATATATATATTCTGGATGTATAAATGGGAATAGAGACAATAGTTATTGTGAAGCATAAATAAAAAAGGAAATCAGTGAAAAGAAAAACACTGGAAATTATTTTATACACATACAACTCTATGTATGCATTATCAAATGTGTAAGAGTACTGAGATTTACATAGTTATATCATTGTCTCCCTAAAATATATACTGTTTTCGTGTGAGAATAAAATAATACATAATATGTTTTTTAAGCTTTCTTCTTAAAGGAAAAGCAAACATGTTTTATTTCAAAGTAAATGATTATTTCTTGCTCTACAAATTTAAAAGCCTTGTCTTCTGAAAATATTCCACTGGGACTGAGCTGAGGTTCAGCCATTACATTAATTTGTCACCTTGGGCAAGCCACTTGACTTCACTGTGCACCAATTTCCATTTTTTATAAAAAGACACTTCCAGATACAGATCTTTACAGTTATTTTAAATGGGACTAATAAAAAAATCAGTATTACCCTTTTGGTTTTGCATTATTGATGATAGTTAGAAGCTGAATTGCAGATGCAGCATATAAGGTTTTATTTTACTTCTTGGTATTATAGTTTTTGACAACTATTTCTTCTCTCATTGAGCTGACAGTTCATCTAGCAAGCAACCTTTTAAAAGCCTTACTCAGAGTAAGAAAACCAGCTCGAGTATGCACAGAGAAGACATGGTTGACCTAGTAATGAGAATTGTGTAAAATCACATTGATTTTTTTTTTTTTACCTCCCTTTTCATTTAACCATTTGTCAATACTGGAGAATGTAATTTTTTTAGCAATATAAGAAAAGACAACTTATCCTAGAGAATGAAGTTGGAGTGCAATTTTGACATAAAATTCAAGCTTTAAATAGAATAAGATTTCTCAAGATTTATGATGAATATGAATCTATGTGCTGAAATAGGCATTCTGCATACAGGTCTTCCTGAATAGCTGACTGGCCATACTCATCTGTTGCTTTTTAGATCGAACCTACACACTTTTTTTTTTTTTTTTTCCATTTTTAGGTTTTTGTCTATCAAACTTTTTTTTCAGGTCAGTTTAGGAGTCATTTCTGTCAAGTATTCCAGAATGATGCTCCCCCCAAATTTCATTCCATAATGGGGTTAATCATTCCAGTATATGTGAATAGCATGAGCATTCTAGTATCTGTCCTTCCATCTCAAAATTTCTGGACATTACTTGTCTCACTTAAGAGACTACAAGGTCTTCAATATCATAGGCCTATCCATATTCATATTAGTAGTTTCCAGGAACTAACATAATGAATAACATGTAGTAAAGTCTTCTAAATTAATAAAATAGAATTACTGCTTAGAATATATACTCCATCAATATAAATATATCCTTATAAGCCTAGGTCCAAAATATTTCATTAATACTATAGAAAAAATATATATCGCTTAATTTTTTCATCAATTATAGAATCAATTCCTGAAAGTGATATCTACTTCCCTTAAACCAAAACTGGGATACAGTGTTCTCACAGTGTGGTATGACTTCTTAGAGGCTAATATAATATTACAATATAAACACAGATATCAGCTGGTCTTGTTTTCCACTACAGGGTCAGGATACTTTGGATTAAGATTCTCTGTGAGTTGATAATTATCTATTCATTTATCTGCTTCACCTGTTGGAATAAGAGCTGTCCATCAGCAGAAACTTTAAGCCCTATTTGCAGGTGTGTGTGTGTGTAAAATTAGGAGTGTAATGCAATTGCATAAATAAGCTATTATGCACACACATTCAATGAAACAATTCTGCAATAAAAAAAAAAGATGAGGTTGTAGTGTCTCAACAAAATGAGTGATTACATTAAATGAAATAAGAGGAAACTACCAGATCATTTCACTCATATATGGAACATAAATTACTAGCATAAATAAAATTGAAAAAATTATGGTAACCAAACTGTCTTGTAGACTTCGTGAGAACTATGTTGGTTAATGGGGAAACAGCACACATAACTTTAATAGAGTGTGTGGTGACCTCTACTGATTGTGTATGACTGTGAAATGATATAGTTTTTTTTAGAGATTTAATATTGATTTACAATATTATGGGGCAACAGATGTAGAATTTTATGCCGATCCCATCATGCCTGTTTCAGCACATAGATTTATATTCATCATAAATATTGAGAAAACTTACTGTAATTAAAGCTTAGATTACACCTAAGAGCAAAAATTGCAGAAAGTATTACAAGCAGTAGTTTTAAATAATACCAGTGATGACTGAAGTATAGCACAAAACTTACATAAGGTCCTTGCCTAAGTTAAACCACTGCAACATATATACCAAAGTGATACTCTAGTTCTATTCCTCCCCCATCACTAGTGAATAAATATACCTTTAAAATATGCCTAATATCCTACTCATAAACAGAAGTTGTGAAAGAAGAACAGAAAAGGAAACTCAAAGCAGGATTTGACTGAGTTTGGAGTAGGGCACCAAAGTAAAATTCCCTGGGTGGACGGTGAGGGTGGATGTTTGGCTTCACTGGGAGGGTAGGGGCAGAGGGGGAGGATGGGATGGAACACAGACTTTTGGTGGTGAGAAGGATGTTTATGTACATTTGTATTAACTTGTAGTCATATAAATTCTTCATAAATATAAAATAAAATAAAAAATACATATGTCTATGACCCAAGTGGCAATTGGTAACTCATCCAGTAGAGCACACGTTATCATGCACAATGCAGTTCAAGTCCCCAGTCTCTGTCTCTCTTTGTCTCTGTCTCTCTCTTTCTGCTTCTCTATCTCTATCTTTCATCCTCTATCAAAAAAAATGGCTGCCAGGAACAGTGGAGTAGTGAAGGTACTAAGCCTCAGCACCCAGCAAAACCCCCAGTGGCAGAAAAGTTTATGAAAAATAAAAATGAAAGAAACGATAGATATATTTTACATGACATTACATACATGCATATTTATGCTCATTATAGAAAGATAATTGATAGACAAATACATACTTTAAGGCAGAATTACCTGTCTTCTATAGAAAGTACCGTCAATCTTGTCTTGACATATACACATTAGAATATATCACAATCTTAAGTATACAATACAGTGCTTTTGTACTGGTTATATCCATGTAGCACTCAGATCAATAAATGAAATAATCCCATCATTAAAAAATGCTAACCACCATCCTGCTATCTACATGTCCTTATTTCTAACATCATACAACAATTTATCTCTTTGTGTATTTCAGATAAATGAATTCATATATATATTACTCATTTCTATCAATACTTTTCATATAGTATTATATTTGTAATAATCATTGATATTGAAACACTAGTAAAATGGATACTTTAACAATCAAGCCCAGAAACCCCTTTAGAGGTAAAGAATTTATTCCCAATATTATGGGTATTGTCAGCAGACAATCTCCAGCATTTAGCTCCTTTGTAAGAAGAGTTGAGAGGGAAGGGGAAGATAGAGAAGAGGAAGTTTGGCGTTTGCAGACCTGCTTCACCACTTGCGAGGTGACTCTGCCCCCCCCAGCAGGTGGGGAGACAGGGCTAAAACCAGGATCCTTGTATGAGTCCTTCTGTTTGTACTTTGTGTGCTTAACACAGTGTGATGTGTTGCCTGAGGCAGTTCTCTGTTGTGCTCTCTGCCTCTATCTTTTAAAAAATCTGACTGCTGAAAGGCATCCTGTGTCCTACAACATGGTGAACTTTCAATGAAAAATCTACGCATTTAGCATAGAATTCTCAAACATCAGAAAGACTATTTATAAATATCAAAAAGCTATTGGAAATCAGAAGGAAACCCTGAGTCATGTCCCCTAAAGATGGAGGTCAGGGGGATTCCGGAAGATGGCAGAATGAGACGCTGCTAGTGGCTTGAGCTCCAACCACATCTACTGGAAATGGTAGGATTTTTTACCTTTAGTGGGCCAGTCAATAAGGGCTCCTAGCGGTGACACCAAGGAGGTGACTATAACTTAATTTGGGTTAAAAAATAGAGTAAAAAGAAAGGGAAAAAACTTTTTTTCTTTTAATTATTCCCAAAGCACACCGCCTCCCCTCTCCCCCCCCCATAACCAGTCCCTGGGGACCAGAGATCTGCTCCTAGCAGGCTCCCCTGCTGAGCTTCTTTCTTTACCAAGATTACTGTCCCACCAGGGGGTGTCATTCATTCTAAGTCTATTCCCTTCTGAAACCTTTGGCCTTTTTTCTTTCTAAGTAGCCAACCAGCTGCCTCTGCTCAGGGGGCCTGAGGCAATCTGGAGCCATCCAAGCTGAAGACAGGACAGGTTTTTTTACTCTGTTCTATTTTATTATCAATACAAGATAAACACGTACCCCTTTCCCTTCTCCTTAAGGTTGACCAGAATTAACTCTTAGTGTATTTTCCATTGATAGGGGACTGGGTGTCTTATTCACTGCTAAAATAACTTGTTTCACGTTTCCTACCACCCCTACCCATTATCTCCCCCCCACATAGCTAATTAAATAATAAAATAAAAATAAATAAATAAATAACTCTTTCCTTTCACTGCTCTTTTATTACTGTTCTTTTTCTTTTTTCTCTCTCTTATTTTTTTTTCTTTTTCTCATTCTTATCATCCTTTCTTCTTTCCTCCTTCAGCTTTCTGAATTCACTGATACATGTTTGGGTATTATTTGGAGGAATAAATCTGACTGAGAGTGGACTCTCTCTGTGTGTATCTCTACTCTACTTCCATTTCTCCTTTAGCTACCCCTAGAATATACAGTGGATAGTAGATTTGCATAACTGTCTACTCCTGCTACTCTTGTCTAGTCCTGAAGTTTTTTTTTTGTTTTTTTTTTCTTTCTGAACAATAAGCTGCCTCTGCTCAGGAGGCCTGAGGCAAACTGGGACAGATTTTTTAACCTACTCTATTTTATTATAAAGGTATATCTCTTCCCGCCCTCCTTTAGGTTGACCAGAATTAACTCTTACGGTATCTTTCATTGCTAGGGGACTGGGCATCTTATCCATTGCGAGAGGAACTTGTCTCACTACTCTTACCTCCTCTACAGACGCTCCCCTTCTCCCTCCTTCTAACTAATTAAAAAATAATAATAAAATAAAAAATAAATTAATCAATTAAAAAACTTTCCTTTCATGCTCTTTTATTACAACTCTTTTTCTTATCTTTTTTTCTTTTCTCTCTCTTGTTTCTCTTTTTTTTTTATTTATCTTGTCTTCCATTTCTTCCTTCCTTCTTCTTTGTCTTTCTGAATTCACTGATATTCATTTGTGAATTATCTGGGAGAATATATATGACTCAGAGTGGACTCTCTATGTGTGTATCTCTGCTCTACTTCCCTTTATCCTCTTGTTACCCCTAGAATATACAGTGGATAGTAGATTTGCATAATTGTCTATTCTTGCTATCCCTTCATTCTTTTCTCTTTCTTCTTCACTTGGATTTGGTTACTATTTTTTCATGGACTGGAGACATTGTTTGGCTAACTGGTAGTGATTAAACTGCTTCAATCCTTGCTTCAGTTGCTATTGTAATTCCTGAGGCTGGTGATTGTATTTGTCATATAAAGGTATTTAGTACAATGTTGCTTGTACTCAAAACACAACAACTGAAGAACAGAACATAAAAATAAGAAATACATTAATCAAAAATAAATGGGTAGATCAATAGCAAATAAAATTGCTACTCCAATGAATGAAGACAAGAGCCCAGAAAGAAACTACATAGCAGCCAGAAGTAACCATAGATAAGAAAAGTATGCAAGCAATAATAAACTTATTAATCACAGAAATGAAAACAACATTGGAGGAAAGGAATGGCAGTATTAGGGAAACAACAGTTGAGACCCCCAAGGAAAATACTGATTATCTTGAGGCAACTAGAGAACTGAAAGCTGAAATAGCTGAACTGAGGAAAGAAGCTGAGGGAAGGGAAAGCAGACTAACAGAAGCAGAAAACAGAATTAGTCAGACAGAGGATGAGTTAGAGAAAACTAATAAAGAGGTGAAAGAGCTCAAAAAGATATTGAGAGACACTGAAAACAACAACAGAAACATATGGGATGATCTCTAAAGAAGTAACATTCACATAATTGGCCTGCCAGAGGAAGAAAGAGAGGAAGGGAAAGAAACATTCCAGAAGAAATTATAGACGAAAACTGCCCAGACCTGAATAACAGAGAGGACATCAAGATTCAAGAGGCCCAGAGATTTCCAAACAGAATCAACCCATACCTGAAGACACCAACACACATCATAGTCACAATGAGAAGAAGTAAGGATAAAGAAAGGATCCTAAAGGCTGCAAGAGAGAAACAAAAAGTCACATACAGGGGAAACCCCATAAGACTATCAGCAGACTTCTCCACTCAAACTCTAAAAGCCAGAAGAGAATGGCAAGATATCTATTGACCCCTGAATGAAAAAGGGTTTCAACCAAGTATAATATATCCTGCTAGACTTTCATTCAAACTAGATGGAGGGATCAAAACCTTCTTAGACAAACAACAGTTAAAGGAGGGAACCATCACCAAACCAGCCCTGAGAGAGGTTCTAAAAGACCTCTTATAAACAAGAACATCACTATAATACTTTCAATATATCAGAGCAAACAAAAATTTGTTGAACAATGGCACTTCAACATTAAATCCATAATATCAATAAATGTCAGTGGATTAAACTCATCCATCAAAAGGCACAGAGTGGGGGGATGGATCAGAAAACATAACATAACCATATGCTGCTTGCAAAAATCCCATCCGTCACAACAAGATATACACAGACTTAAAGTGAAAGGATGGAAAACTATCATACAGGCTAGTCGACCACAAAAAAAGGCAGGAACAGCCATTCTCATCTCAGACACAATAGATTTCAAATTACATAAAGTAATAAAAGATAGGCAAGGACATTACATAATTATTACAGGATTAATCAGCCAAGAAGACGTAATTAGCCAAACCAAGAGACCCCTCACAGAATGGGAGAAGATCTTTACATGCCATACATCAGATAAGAGTTTAATAACCAACATATATAAAGAGCTTGCCAGACTCAACAACAAGACAACAAATAACCCCATCCAAAAATGGGGGGAGGACTTGGACAGAATATTCACCACAGAAGAGATCAAAAAGGCCGAGAAACACATGAAAAAATGCTCCAAGTCTCTGATTGTCAGAGAAATGCAAATCAAGACAACAATGAGATATCACTTCACTCCTGTGAGAATGTCACACATCAGAAAAGATAACAGCAGCAAATGCTGGAGAGGGTGTGGGGTCAAAGGAACCCTCCTGCACTGCTGGTGGGAATGTCAATTGGTCCAACCTCTGTGGAGAACAGTCTGGAGAATTCTCAGAAGGCTAGAAATGGACCTACCCTATGACCCTACAATTCCCCTCCTGGGGATATATCCTAAGGAACCCAACACATCCATCCAAAAAGATCTGTGTACACATATGTTCTTGGCAGCACAATTTGTAATAGCCAAAACCTGGAAGCAACCCAGGTGTCCAACAACAGATGAGTGGCTGAGCAATTTGTGGTATATATACACAATGGAATAGTACTCAGCTGTAAAAAATGATGTCTTCACCGTTTTCAGCCAATCTTGGATGGACCTTGAAAAAATCATGTTGAGTGAAATAAGTCAGAAACAGAAGGATGAATATGGGATGATCTCACTCTCAGGCCGAAGTTGAAAAACAAGATTAGAAAAGAAAACACAAGTCGAACCTGAAATGGAATTAGAGTATTACACCAAAGTAAAAGACTCTGGGGTGGGTGGGTGGGTGGGGATAATACAGGTCCATGAAAAATGATGAATGAAATAGTGGGGGTTGTATTGTTAAATGGAAATCTGGGGAATGTTATGCATGTAAAAAAAAAAAGAAGTAGAAACGCAAAGCAGAAATTGACTGAGTTTGGAGTATGGCACCAAAGTAAGAAAGCAGAAGTACACTAGACTTTTCAGTGAGTACCTCCCTAATACTTCCTCTTCACTTTTCCAAGCTTTGGGTCCATGATTGCTCAACAATTTGTTTGGCTTTGTATGTTAACTCTGTTTTCAGTCACCAGGTTCCAGGTGTCATCAGGATGCCGGCCAGACTTCCCTGGATTGAAGACCCCACCAATATGTCCTGGAGCTCAGCTTCCCCAGAGACCCACCCTACTAGGGAAAGAGAGAGGCAGACTGAGAGTATGGACCGACCAGTCAACGCCCATGTTCAGCACGGAAGCAATTACAGAAGCCAGACCTTCTACCTTCTGCAACCCACAATGACCCTGGGTCCATGCTCCCAGAGGGATAGAGAATGGGAAAGCTATCGTGGGAGGGGGTGGGATATGGAGATTGGGCGGTGGGAATTGTGTGGAGTTGTACCCCTCCTACCCTATAAAAAAAATAAATTAAAAAAAAGAAAAAAAAAAGAAGAAGACGTAATTATTAACATCTATGCACCCAATGAAGGACCAGCTGAATACATCAAGCACCTACTGAAAGAACTTCATAAATACATCAATAGTAATACAATAATAGTGGGAGACTTTAATACCCCACTCTCACACTTATACAGATCAACAAAGCAGAGAATCAACAAAGATACAAGAGAATTAAATGAAGAGATTGACAGACTAGACTTCTTGGACATTTTCAGAGTCCTTCACACCAAAAAACTGGAATACACCTTCTTTTCAAATCCACATAACACACACTCAAGGATAGACCACATGTCAGGCCACAAAGACAGCATCAATAAATTCAAGAGCAATGAAATCATCCCAAGTATCTTCTCAGACCACAGTGGAGTAAAACTAACATTTAACAACAAACAGAAAATTATTAAAAGTCACAGAATTTGGAAACTAAACAACATACTCCTTAAGAACCACTGGGTCAGAGACTCACTCAAGCAGCAAATTCAAATGTTCCTGGAAACAAATGAAAATGAAGACACAACCTATCAAAATATTTGGGACACAACTAAAGCAGTACTGAGAGGGAAACTTATAGCCATACAACCACATATTAAACAACAAGAAAAAGCTCAAATGAACGACCTTACTGCACACCTCAAGGACTTAGAGGAAGAGGAACAAAGGAACCCTAAAGCAACCAGAAGGACAGAAATCACTAAAATAAGAGCAGAAATAAACATAAAAAATAAGAGAACCATACAAAAGATCAATGAAGCCAAATGTTCGTTCTTTGAAAGATTAAGCAAAATTGGCAAACCCCTAGCCAGACTCAACAAACAAAAAAGAGAGAAGACTCAAATTAATAGAATTGTTAACAATGAAGGAGATATCACAACTGACACCACAGAAATCCAGAGAATCCTGCGAAACTTCTATAAAGAACTATACAGCACCAAGCTAGAGAATCTGGAAGAAATGGAACAATTCCTAGATAAATATGCCCTTCCAAACCTGAACCAAGAAGAACTACAAAACCTAAATGCACCTATCACAGACAAAGAAATTGAAACCGTTATTAAGAATCTCCCCAACAACAAAAGCCTGGACCAGATGGCATCACAAACGACTTCTACAAAACTTTAAGGAAACAGTACCCACACTTCTTAAGTTTTTCCATAAGATTGAAGAAACAGGAATACTCCCTTCCACCTTCTATGAATCCAACATCACCCTGATACCAAAAGCTGATAGGGACAGAACAAAAAAGAAAACTACAGACCAATATCTCTGATGAACATAGATGCCAAAATAGTAAACAAGATCTTGGCCAACCGGATACAGCAACACATCAGAAAGATTGTTCATCAAGACCAAGTGGGATTCATCCCAGGAATGCAATGTTGGTTTAACATCCGTAAGTCAATCAATGTCATGCACCACATCAATAAAAGAAAAGCCAAAAACCACATGATTATCTAAATAGAATCAGAGAAAGCCTTTAAAAAATCCAACACCCTTTCATGCTCAAAATTCTACACCCAAAATCCAACACCCATTCATGCTCAAAAAAATGGGAATAGATGTGGAATTTCTCAAGATAGTGGAATCTATATATAGCAAACCTATAGCCAACACCATACTCAATGGACAGAAGATAAAAGCATTCCCCCTCAGATCAGGAACTAGACATGGCTGTCCACTGTCACCATCACTCTTCAACGTAGTATTGGGAGTTCTTGCCATAGCAATAAGGAAAGAGAAAGAAATCAAAGGAATACAGATTGGAAGGGAAGAAGTCAAGCTCTCACTATTTGCAGATGTTATGATAGTATACATAGAAAACCTAACAAATCTAGCAGAAAACTACTGGATGTTATTATGCAATATAGCAAGGTATCAGGCTACAAAATCAATGTACAAAAATCAGTGGTATTTCTTTATGCAAACACTAAATCTGAAGAAGAAGACATCCAGAAATCACTCCCATTTACTGTTTCAGCAAAATCAATCAAATACCTAGGAATAAAGTTGACCAAAGAAGTGAATGACTTGTATACTGAAAACTATGAGCAGTTACTCAAGGAAACAGAAACTGATAGCAAGAAATGGAAAGATATCCCATGCTCATGTATTGGAAGAGTAAATATCATCAAAATGAATATTCTCCCCAGAGCCATATACAAATTTAATGCAATACCCATCAAAGTTCCACCAAGCTTCCTAAAGAGAATAGAACAAAAACTACAATCATTTATCTGGAACATGAAAACACCTAGAATTGCCAAAACCATTCTGAGGAAAAGAAACAGAAATGGAGGCATCACACTCCCAGATCCCAAATTATATTATAAAGTCATCATCATCAAAACAGCATGGTACTGGAACAAAAATAGGCACACAGACCAGTGGAACAGAATTGAAAGCCCAGAAATAAATACCCACACCTATAGACATCTAATATTTGATAAGGGGGCCCAAAGGATTAAATGGAAAAAGGAGGCTCTCTTCAATAAATGGTGTCGGGAAAACTGTGTTGTAACATGCAGAAGAATGAAATTGAACCAGTTTATCTCACCAGAAACAAAAATCAACTCCAAATGGATGAAAGACCTGGATGTTAGACCAGAAACAATCAAATACTTAGAGGAAAACATTGGTGAAACACTTTCACACCTACACCTCAAGGACATCTTTGATGAAATAAACCCAATTGCAACAAAGACTAAAGCAGAAACAAACCAATGGGTCTATATCAAATTGAAAAGCTTCTGCACATCCAAAGAAACTATTAAACAAACAAAGAGACCCCTCACAGAATGGGAGAAGATCTTCACATGCCATACTTCAGACAAGAAACTAATCCCCGAAATATATATAGAGCTCAGCAAACTTAGCACCAAAAAAGCAAATGACCCCATCCAAAAATGGGCAGAGGATATGAAGAAAACATTCACCTCAGAGGAGATCCAAAATGCTAACAAACATATGAAACACTGCTCTAGGTCACTGATTGTCAGAGAAATGCAAATTAAGACAACATTGAGATACCACCTCACTCCTGTAAGAATGGCATACATCAAAAAGGACAGCAGCAACAAATGCTGGAGAGGCTGTGGGGACAGAGGAATCCTTCTGCATTTCTGATGGGAATGTAAATTGGTCCAGCCTCTGGAGAGCAGTTTGGAAAACTATCACAAGGCTAGACATGGACCTTCCATATGATCCAGTAATTCCTCTCCTGGGGTTATACCCCAAGGACTCCAGAACACCCAACCAAATAGAGGTGTATACTCCTATGTTCATAGCAGCACAATTCATAACAGCTAAAACCTGGAAGCAACCCAGGTGCCCAACTACAGATAAGTGGCTGAGAATGCTGCGGTATTTATACACAATGGAATACTATACAGCTATCAAGAACAATGAACCCACTCTCTCTGACCCATCTTGGACAGAGCTAGAAGGAATTATGTTAAGTGAGCTAAGTCAGAAAGATAAAGATGAGTATGGTATGATTCCACTCATCAACAGAAGTTGAGTAAGAAGATCTGAAAGGGAAACTAAAAGCAGGATCTGACTAAATTGAAAGTAGGTCACCAAAGTAAAAACCCTGTGGTCAGGGGTAGACATGCAGCTTCCTGGGCTGGTGGGGGGTGGTGGTAGGTGGGTGGAATGGGACACAGTCTTTTGGTGGTGGGAATGGTGTTTATGTACACTCCTAGTAAAGTGTAGTCATATAAATCATTACTTAATTAATATGAGAGGGGGAAAATTAATTGTATGTCTCGAAGTATTTAAAACACAAACTGAGTTTTTTTTTATATTTAGGGTGTGTATTTGATATGCGGATTCTCTCAAAAGCCTAGACCAAGTAGATCAGAAGCAGTCATGACACAGCTACATACAAGATACTCGGCACGATACAGCAAACTCTAACAAAAGGACTTTTCAAAGTTAATCCAATTATCAAATAATGTGATGATAACATTACTATCGATTGTCTTTTTGAACCCTAAGACAACAGGAACCTCGCATCTCCACCATAGAGCCTATATTTCCCCCAGTCCTGGAACTTTAGGATAGGGCCCACTTTACCTCATGCCTCTCCCAATCCATATCAAATAATATCGATCTGCCGATCGCAACCTAATCAACACAACAATTGCCACCTCAACATGCTTCAGCTCAGTCTGTGTCCAGAGACTTCAGGTGTGGAATGACAACCCTTCAGCTTCATTATTTGGGTGAGACCTTTCCTTTCATAGTATTCTCTAATTCCATCCCAGGTGGTTTGCTTTCTAACAAAGTTCCAAAACCTAGATACAGACCAGGTTCTGTGAGAGAGAGCATATGTTCACAGGTATCCATAAACTAGTGCAAAATATATACCTGAAAGCAGAAGTACACTAGAGTTTGCAATGAGTACACCCCTAACATTTCCTTTCCACTATTCCAACCTCTGGGTCCATGATTGCTAAACAATTTGTTTGGCTTTGTATGTTAACTCTCTTTTCAGCCACCAGGTTCCAGATGCCATCAGGATGCTGGCCAGGCTTCCCTGGACTGAAGACCCCACCAAGGTGTCCTGGAGCTCTGCTTCCCCGGAGACTCACCCTAATAGGGAAAGAGAGAGGCAGACTGGGAGTATGGACCAACCAATCAGCGTCCATATTCAGCAGTGGGGAAGCAATTACAGAAGCCAGACCTTCTACCTTCTGCAATCCACAACATACCTGGGTCCATGCTCCAAGAGGGATAGAGAATGGGAAAGCTATCAGGGGAGGGGATGGGATATGGAGATTGGGTGGTGGGAATTGTGTGGAGTTGTACGCCTCCTATCCTATAGTTTTGTTAATTAATCCTTTCTTAAATAAAAAATAAATTAATAAAAAAGGAGGTCAGGGGGACATCCAGGGGCGTGGCAGTAAAGGAGCAGCTGCTTTATGATCTCTCCTATTGTCGACTAGAAAAAGAAATGAAAACAACACAGTATCTTACTAAATTGAAAGTAGGGCCCCAAATTTAAAACCCTGTGGTGAGGGGGAGGGTGGACATGAGGCTTCCTGGGTCGGTGGGGGTGAGGGTGGGTTGATGGGATGCGACACAGTCTTTTGGTGGTGGGAATGGTGTTTATGTACACTCCTAGTAAAGTGTAATCATATAAATCCCTAGTTAATTAATATGAGAGTAGGAGAACTAGTTGTATGTCTCAAAGTTTTTAAAAAACAGACTGAATTTTTTAATATATAGGCTGTGTATTTGATATGCAGACTCTCTCAAAAGCCTAGACCAAGTAGATCAGAAGCAACCAGTGGCACAACTATATAAGATACTGGGTACTATACAGAAAACCCTAACAAAAGGACTTTTCAAAGTTAACCCAATTACCAAATAATGTGATGATAACATTAACTATCCATTGTCTTTTTGAACACTAAGACAGCAGGAACCTCGCATCTCCACTATAGAGCCTATATTTCCCCCAGTCCTGGAACCGTAGGATAGGGCCCACTTTCCAGCATGCCTCTCCCAATCCATATCAAATAATTTTGCATCTGCCGATCGCAACCTAATCAAACAACGATTGCCACCTCAACATGCTTCACTTCAAACTGTGTCCAGAGACTTCACGTGTGGAATGACAACCCTTCAGTTTCGTTATATGGGTGAGACCTTCCCTTTCATAGTATACTCTAATTCCATCCCAGGTGGTTCACTTTCTAAATCCCACACCTAGATATAGACCAGGTTCTGTGAGAGAGAGCATATGTTCACAGGTATCCATAAACTAGTGCAAAATATATACCTGAAAGCAGAAGTACACTAGAGTTTGCAGCGAGTACCCCCCCTAACACTTCCTCTCCATTATTCCAGCCTTTGGGTCCATGATTGCTCAACAATTTGTTTGGCTTTGTGTGTTACCTCTCTTTTCAGCCACCAGGTTCCAGATGCCATCAGGATGCCCGCCAGGCTTCCCTGGACTGAAGACCCCACCAATGTGTCCTGGAGCTCCGCTTCCTCAGAGACTCACCCTACTAGGGAAAGAGAGAGGCAGACTGGGAGTATGGACTGACCAGTCAACGTCCATGTTCAGCGGGGAAGCAATTACAGAAGCCAGACCTTCCACCTTCTGCAACCCGCACTGACCCTGGGTCCATGCTCCTGGAGGGATAGAGAATGGGAAAGCTATCAGGGGAGGGGGTGGGATATGGAGATTGGGTGGTTGGAATTGTGTGGAGTTGTACCCCTCTTACCCTATGGTTTTGTTAATTTATCCTTTGTTAAATAAAAAATAAATTTAAAAAAAAAGAAAACAACACAGTAGAATGGAATCTCCTAAAAAACTCACTAAGTCATAGGTGGGTACAGGGCACATGGACCAGTGTGAAGGTGACAGTCTCAAAATAAAACAAACAGCTTGAGCCAGCAGCTGGCACTGTTCTGGTATTTATTCAATGGGACATAGGGTCAGCCCAAGAAGGCAGGGAATTTAACAGGGTAAAACTTGGTTTCAAAGTTAACCCAATTACCAAATAATGTGATGATAACATTAACTATCGATTGTCTTTTTGAACCCTAAGACAGTAGGAACTTCACATCTCCACTATAGAGCCCCTACTTCCCCCAGTCCTGGAACCCTTGGATAGGGCCCACTTTCCCGTATTCCTCTCCCAATCCATATCAAATAATATTGCATCTGCCAATCACAACCTAACCAACGCAACAATTGCCACGTCAACATGCTTCACTTCAGACTGTGTCCAGAGACTTCACGTGTGAAATGACAACCCTTCAGCTTCATTACTCGGGTGAGACCTTTCCTTTCATAGTATACTCTAATTTCATCTCAGGTGGTTCACTTTCTAACAAAGTCCCAAAACCTAGATATACACCAGTTTCTGTGAGAGAGAGCATATGTTCACACGTATCCATAAACTACTGCAAAATATATACCTGAAAGCAGAAGTACACTAGAGTTTGCAGTGGGTACCTCCCTAACACTTCCTCTCCACTATTCCAAGCTTTGGGTCCATGATTGCTCAACAATTTGTTTGGCTTCATATGCTAACTCTCTTTTCAGTCACCAGGTTCCAGATGCCATCAGGATGCTGGCCAGGCTTCCCTGGTTTGAAGACCCCACCAATGTGTCCTGGAGCTCAGCTTCCCCAGAGACCCACCCTACTAGGGAAAGAGAGAGGTATACTGGGAGTATGGACCTAACAGTCAACGCCCATGTTCAGCAGGCAAGCAATTACAGAAGCCAGACCTTCTACCTTCTGCAACCCTCAATGACCCTGGGTCCATGCTCCCAGAGGGATAGAGAATGGGAAAGCTATCAGGGGAGGGGTTGGGATATGGAGATTGGGTGGTGGGGCAGAAAAGTAATATTCAAAGTAAACCTTGGACTGGGGATAATGGACTGTACCAAAGGAAAGGCCTCTAGGTAGGTAGTGGAAAATAGGGTTCAAGGGGTGCTAAGTTGGGTGTGAGAATAATTTATCACTCCTGTCATGTGAGCTGGGAAATTGTACTCATATTAATAACTGCACTAGTAATCATTGAACCCAAAATAAAACAGAAACAACTGGAGATTAGAAGATCAAAAGGTAGCAACTTTCATTTTCTGTGTACCCTTTTACATCAGTGGCTATCTCTCCATGTAGATGTTTTCCTTGAACCAGAAATCCCTATTCAAGTGCCATCTTGGACAGTTCATTTACCAGAACAGGCAAACCACCTGCAAAATACTTGCAACTGCTTTAGTAGGCTGTTGAGTTTGGTAACATCATGAGTCAATTCTGTCCAGTAAAATATCTTACACTGATTTCCTAATCCACAATAACTCAGGGGTTTATAGAAGGAATTAAGTCAAAAATTAAATTATTAAGGTAGACTTTAATTCAGTAGAATTGGTGTTCTTATGAAAAAAGGGAGAGGAGAGGGGGGGGGGAGGAACTTCAAAACAAAATGTATATAGGGAAAATGCCATATGAACAGGAAGGCAATTATGGACATAAGCATTTCTTGAAGACAAGAACAACAAGATAAACCAAGGAGAAAAGAGTGAACAGAATCCTCCCTCATAACCCTCAAAAACAGCTATGCCCCTATCTTACAGAACTGTTTGATTATACAGTCTAATCACCCAACTGTACTACTTTGTCAAGATAAGTTTAGCAAGAAAATATAATATCTTGTTAAAAAATGTATCCCTGGGTGCCGGTAAGTTGCACATCAGGTTAAATGCACATAGTCCAAAGTGCAAGAACAGGCATAAGGATCCCAGTTTGAGCCCCCAGTCCCCTACCTGCAGGGGAGTCGCTTCACAGATGGTGAAGGAGGTCTGCAAGTGTCTTCCTCTCCTCTCTGATTTCTCTCTATTTTATCCAACAACGGCAATAGCAACAATCACAATAAAGGCAACAAAAATGGGGGAGGGGGGAATGGCCTCCAGGAGCAGTGGATCCATAGTGTAGGCACTGAGCCCCAATGGTAACCCTAGAGGCAAAAAAAAAGAATGTATTACTGTGTCACAAATAACAATATTCTATTTGTAGGGGGGAAATGGTGGTGCACCTGGTTGAATGCATATGTAAAATATGCAAGGACAAGGTTCAGATCCCCTGTTCCCACCTACAAGCAGAAAGTTTCACAAGTGGTGAAGCAGTACTGCTTGTGTCTGTCTCTTTCCCTCTCTAACTCCCCTTTCCCTCTCAATTTCTCTCGGTCTGTATCTAATAAATAAATAAATATTTAAAAAGAAAAGAATAGTCTCTGTTACAAGGTAGGACTACTTTGCTATGCACAAACCATGGCTAGGTATAAGCCACTGGTCACTACGTAGGAGAACCTGCATGGGAGGGGGAACTAGTGGTACAGACATGCTGTGATATATTTCCTTCCATGTATCTCTCTCCCTCTTTGTCTCTATCTATGGGGTTGTCAGAAAAGTCACAATGAATTTTTGCACGAAACACTGAAAACAAAAAATATATCATGGCTTTTCCAACAACCTACAGAAAAAAAAAAATTCCACCAGGAGAGAAGGAACCATGTAGGCAGAGTCCCAGTGATAGCCTAGGTAGAAAAAAATGATTCATTTTGAGTCATAAGACACAAATGTAAAGAACTATCATCCATCTACTGACCCACTAATAAGTCTGGTGTAATATGATGCAATCTAAGTAGATGTTCTACCATTTGTAATTCTCATCTGTAGGAAGGAACTAACAAGGAAAGACTATTTGAAGAAGCAGTCACAAGAGACAAAAATGAAAGGTCTACAATACAAAAGAGAAAAAGTGGCACTGACAATGAAACCCTTCCCCAACTATCCTAAAAGAAAATAAACTAGTAGGATTGAATACTTGGGGTCATTTCAGATGGCATGGCATAAATTCAAATTGCTTGAAAGCTGCGAACTACATAGCTGCATCATGCATCAGTTGACAGAGTCGACTGACAATATCCTTAAATTTATTTATAATTTTGCACATTCAGTGTTGTGTCCTCAAATTCATAAGTTGCATACAAAATTATGGCTTTACTAAGTATATAAAGCATCATATTTCAAATATTAATGAAAATACAGGTGCTTATATTTTATCAAAAAATCTTCCAGTTTAGTTTCTTTATCACACTGTACAGATATTCAAAAGCTAATATTTTTAAATTTCCCCTTCATTATGCCATTCCCTGTGTTCACATTCTAAAAGGTCAGAGTGAAATGATACATCTAATCCTTGGAGGTAATTGCATATCTCACCCTAGCAAGTCTAATAGGGGATTTTTGAGTCATGTTTTTCTGATAGTATATTACAAATATATCAGTAACTGTCGATAATCCATTAGCATGTGGGCACTTAAGTTAAAGCAATAATTACCTGTCATTCTCACACTAACACTGCATGTGGTTAACATTCTTATCTGGTGACATTTCCATCTGGCAAAGATAGAGAAAAAATAAACTGTAGCCAAAGAGATAATAAATGGGAAATCATTCCTTATTTTTGAGGATGCTGATACATCAAAGGCAGCAATTGCTAAATTTAAATTTTACTTTTTAAAAAAGAATGAACTGAACTTCAAAAGGTATCACAGATTAATCTTATAACACAGCTAAGTTTCAGACTTCCGATGAATCTTATTCTCTTTCAGTATAAGTCATATGATAAAAGTAATCTGGTAGTTAAGACCAAAAAATGTTCACATCATGCAATTTAAATAAATAAATAATTCCACACATGTATCAGGTATTTATCAATGTTATAGTATTGTTATTTGGATTAATAATGAAGATTGAATAACATAGTTGGAGGAAATTAAATGTATAATTGATAGAGTTAGGAAAGATTTCAAATACATCTCAGAAACTTCCCCTAAGTCTCCTAGAATTTATTTTATATATTGAGGAAAATAGTACATATCAATTCCAAAGTTATAAATTTAAAATGAAAAGCTGAAGAGTTTCTCCCACATAATCACAGATAAACCACAGTAAAATGGGAGGACCACTGTTCGGGTTCTCTGGTCTAAGATGTTATTTAAAACAAGTAGAGGCTATATTGTCTTTGAACACAATGTCATATTCCCAGGTAGAACTCAATGCATATGTGTTTGCATGTTTCCATTTAACAGTAAGGGATATATTAATAAACTAACTAAATTATTATAGGAAAAAAACTACAAGTTAAAACTGTACTAGAATGGGTGTTAAGAAAATACGTTTATGAGGTTACATTTTTACAAGGTAAAACTTACTTTAAAAAGGCATCCAGAGAGTTGTCTCAGAGGTAGAAAACAATGGTACTTCTTAGCAAGAAGCCTCATGATTGATCCCTGGTATGCCAGACTATACTCTAGATCTCACTTTAAATAAATATATTTGTTTTGAAAGTCAGTAGAATAAGGGCAGGCAGTAGTGTAAACAATGGAGTGCAAAAGTTACAATGTGCAAGGAAGGACACTGAAACAATTCTCTGGTCCCCACTTGCAGGGGTGAAGCTTCACAGCAGTGAAGTAATGTTACAGGCAACTCTAGTTCTGTCTCCCTCTCTTTTCCCCTCTCAACTTCTCTTTGTCTTTATCCACAATAAATGTGTGTGTGTGTGTGTGTGTGTGTGTGTGTGTGTGTGTGTGTGTGTGTGTGTTTAAGGCACTAGAATAAAAGATAAACCTGGGAATACTTTTAAAACAGTTGGTAATATTCTTGTAAGTTAAATTAACTGGGTAGCTATAGACCACTGAGGAATTGGATTGCTTAGTGAAATTACCTGAAAGAAAACAATCTTGGCCTGAAGATGGTGACAAGCAGACAAGTATACCATTAGACAGCTCAACAACTGGATCAAAATGTCAACATTGACTAGGAAAAATTTGAGTGGAAAATTTGGAACAACAGGGAAAGCACTGAGATAGGGGCAGATAATAACATCTAATCAATAAACAACTTCTTTGTAGAACAGTGTAGAAAGAGTTTGCTAAGGGACACAGAGTACCTCAAACTCACCGCCCTACATGGGAAATCACCACAGAGCATCATGAGCAGCACAGTTAAAACAAGGAAACTTTAGGTTGATCAAATTTTCAGGGGTGAAATATGGCAAAAAGACTGAAAATATAGAAGTTGGGTACATTTTAATGAGGAAACACCACTCCCAGATCTTCCCAACGAATATAAGAAAAAAAGAGGGGAAAAGGCAAGAAAAAAAAAAAAAAGCTGCAGTAAGATCCCTGAGAACTCTAGGACTTTGCCAGCTGAAATGTCAAGATCATGACTATCTGAATAATATCAGTACTTTCTCTAGCTTCAGGAGAGACTATGTCAATAAATCCCATATCCAGGCTCTCAGTATTGGGGTTTTGTTGTTGTTTGTTTATCCAGAGGATGATGGACCACCTTCCCTCTTGAGCTGGCATGGTACCATGAAGAACACATAACCCTGTTTGGTTAGGTTCACAACTCAAGAAGAGCTCACCTATGGTAAGTAAATTAACTATCCTACTGAACAGCACTCAGGTGGGAGAGTGCAGGATTTGTTCTCCTTTTCTTTCTTTTTCTTTATTCTTTTTTCTTTTAGCCTCAAGGGTTATCACTGGGTCTCAGAGCCTGCACCACAAATCCACCACTCCTGGAGGCTATTTTTGCCCCTTTTGTTGCACTTGTTGTTTTATTGTTGTTGTGGTTATTATTATTGTTGCTACTGATGTCACAGATAGGACAGAGAGAAATGGAGAGAGGAGGGGAAGACAGAGAAGGGAAGAGAAAGATAGACACCTGCAGACCTTTCAGACCCGCTTCACCACCCATGAAGCAACCCCCCCTGCAGGTGGGGAGCCTGTGGCTCAAACCTGGATCCTTATGCCAGTCCTTGCACTTCTAGGCAATGGAGTCATATCTTTTCAAGACCAGTGTGAAGGAATGAGCAGTTCATAGATCATTTCTGAACTTTCCTCACCTCAAGTGTACTGACATAGCCTCTCCACCTGACTGGAACCTAAAACCTGGTTCTTTGTTCTAAATACAAATATGTGGTCACTGGTATTTCCTGTGTAGAGTTTTAATATCTAAGGTCTCAACTCCTGCATTCAGAAGCAGGAGTAAAGCTGTTCACAGGGAAGGTGGAACCAGGCTTCAGCCCAATCCAAGAGCCACCACCTTAGCTAAATTTGGTTAGCTACATTTATAGTGTTGCTACACTATAGAGGACTCTAATTTTTTTTTTTTGCTTTCAGGTATATATTTTGCCCTAATTTATGGATACATGTGTATGTACATCTGCCCTATCTCATGGGATCTGGTCTATATCTAGGTTTTGAGGCTTTGTTAGGAAGTGGACCACCTGAAATGGAATTTAGGAGTCTTATAAGGAAGGAAAGGTCTCACCCAGGTAATGGTGCTGAAGGGTTGACATTTCATGCCCGACATCTCTGGACACATTCCAAAGTGAAGCATGCCAAGGTGGTACTCATTGCATTGAATAGGTTGGGATCAGCAAATGCAGTATCAGTTGGTATGAATTGAGAGAAGCATGCTGGTAAATGAGCCCCACCCTAAAGGTTCCAGGACTGGGGGGGAATTTGGGTTTTACAGAGGAAGCAGGCGGTTCCTGCTGTCAGGGTTTAAGAAGGTAATAGTTATTGCTATAATCCAATTATTTGGCAATTGGGTTGACTTTGGAAATCTCATTGCTAGGATTTGCTGTATCATACACAGCCTCACCATAATTTGTCCTTTGATGTTTCTATATATCTCTGTATTTTATAAGTAATGCCACCAGTTGCTTCTGCTTTCCTGGCCTAAGCTTTTCAAAGAATAAACATTTCAAAGACTCAGCCTATGGTCTGTGCATTAAAAAGTTTGAGACGTTCAATCAATTTTTCCCTCTCATATTAATTAAATACTAATTTATATGACTACAAGTTAATAGGAGTGTACATAAACACCATTACCATTACCAAAAGACTGTGTCCCATCCTATCCCCCCCACCCCCACCAGTGAAGCTGAACATCCGCCATAACCCTCCACCCAGAGATTTCTTTTAAGGGTCAGTATATACTAAAAACTTTTGCCTTGGAGTAAAGATGTGAGCTACTATAAAACAGATATGTCCTGAGATTTTGTTTTATTGCCCCCTTGCTGAGTCCCCACCCCTAAAATACAGCAATTATAATGACCAGAGAAAATAAATCACTTACCTCTCCCTCACCACCTTTACCAATGGTTCAAAATAAGAGCCCTGAAAAAGTCCCAAATACTTCTGAGGTATATAATTACTCTGAAGAAAATGTACATTAAAGCACATGATGTTCACTGAGCTGAGGAAATTAATACACAGATTCACTAATAAACAGAAAAGAAATATGTGTGAAATATGAATGGAACTCTCAGACAACCACAAACAGAAAACAAAGAGCAGAAGGTTAAAGTGGTCAAGCTAGAGTCTGTGATAACTGAGCAAAGAGACGGTATAAACAAACTAAAGACCACAGTGGAAGTACTTGAGATGAATATAACAGGAAAGAGAAGGCACTGCTCCTGAGAAGGCCTTTATGAAGTACTTTTTGCTGGAGCATCTGCCTGCAAGATTTCAGTGCTTCAAGCAGACTCTTAAAGATGGAGAGTTAGATGTGCAGTGAGAAGAGACACCGCAGCATGACTCCTTTGCTACAGAAACTTATCCACAGATCAGATTTATAGGTTACATAATAGTATACCAAGAAAAATCCTAAAGAATACAGTAGAGGGAGTCAGGTGGTAGTGCAGCAGGTTAAGTGAAGGTGGCACAAAGCACAAGAACCTGCATAAAGATCCAGGTCACAGCCCCCGGCTTCCCACCTGCAGGGGAGTCCTTCGCAAGCGGTGAAGCAGGTCTGCAAAAGCGTCTCTTTCTTTCCCCTTCTCTGTCTTACCCTCCTCTCTCGATTGATTTCCCCGTCCTAGCCAACAACAACATCAGTAACAACAATAATAAAAACTACAACAATAAAAACAACAAGAGCAACAAAAACGAATAAATAAATATATTTTTTAAAATACAGTAGAAAACTCCAAGAAACGTTGTATGGTAGTACTGGTTGCATTGATTTAGTTGAGGTCAACAGAGGCAGTGTCACAGGGTAGGGGATCAAGAGACATGCTAAGAAATATAAGCCATTTCCCTGGAAGAAATATGGATTTTAAAGAGATTTGCAAGAGGTTAAGAAGGCAATAGATAATTATTATAACCAAGTTATTTGGGAGTTTGGTTTAGTTTGAAAATCCCATGGTAAGGACTTACTGTACCATACTTGACTTCATTTAATGCTATTTACAAGTAACTCTATCTTAGATACAGACCTGACCAGCTGATTTTGATCTACCTGGCCCAAGACTGTAGGTAATTTAACATTTTAAAAAATATTATTTTTAGGAATACTTTAACAGGGAGTAGGGTGGTAGCACAGCGGATTAAGCACACGTGGGGCAAAGCGCAGGACCGGCAAAAGGATCCCCTTTCGAGCCCCAGCTCCCCACCTGCAGGGGAGTCGCTTTACAGGTGGTAAAGCAGGTCTGCAGGTGTCCATCTTTCTCTCCCCCTCTGTCTTCCCCTTCTCTATCCATTTCTCTCTGTCCTATCCAACAACGACGACATAAACAATTTAAAAAAAAATTCCAAGGAAAAAAGTTTCTTCCTCTTCACTGATAGTTTTTTTTTTTTTAAGAAATACTTTAACAATTTAAGCAGTTAATGGTATTTAAACACTTTTGTCATGTTTGGGAGCTACTCTTTGACCTAATTCAGCTTTTTATCCCTATTCTCAATTTTGACATATTCTTCCAATATATTTAGTCTACCTGCATGTTAGCTATGAGGTTCAGGCAAAATTTACTAATATCATGGGACCTAGAGACATACCTAAAATAGGCTTCCTAGTTCCTTCCCACCTGTAAACACCGAGTTCCATCTACTCTATTCCTACTTTGGGGCTCCTGTTTATTAAACAATTTGCCCTACTTTATATATTCCTGCCTTTCAGCCACCAAGTTGCAGGTGTTACTAAGATTCCATCCTGATTTCCCTGGACAGATGACCTCACCAATGTATGGTGAAGTCTTACCACTCCAGAGCCCTACCCAACTAGGGAAAGACAGAAACAGGCTGGAAGAACGGATTAATTGGCCAATGTCCATGTCCAATGGAGAAGCAATTACAGAAGCCAGACCTTCCACCTTCTGTACCCCCCTAAATAATGCTGGTCTATACTCCCAGAGGGATAAATAATAGGGAAGCTTCTAATGGAGGGGATGAGACATAGAAAACTACTGGTGGGAACTGTATGGAATTATTGCCCTGTTATCTTACAATCATGTTAATCATTATTAAATCACTAATAAAAATTTTAAAAAAGAAAATCACTAAGTAATATAGTAAAGTACTAGTCTACAACATTAATATACAGAAATCACAGGCATTCCCCCATTCAAGTAGTAAAGTAGAAGAAATAGTAATCAGGAAAGTGATCCCACTATTAAATAGCAAAACAAAACAAACAATAGATATGTATGAATAAATTTTTAAATATTTTGTTTATTTATTTGTTGGATAGAAAAAGAAAGAAACTGACATGTTGCCATGTGGTATCAGGGGTCAACCCTAGGCCCTTATGAACAGTAAGGATGAATATAATATACACAACAAAAACAAAAAAAATTGAACCAGCTACATGAGTAGAGGAAACTGAAGGCAAGGAATAGCTGATGCATGTCTTATTGTAAAAGGCCACATTAATGAGAAACAATAAGAATACTGGACTTAATAATTTGCTGAAGACAACCTCTGCAAAAACAAGGTTGAGGAACCATCCTGCCTATAGCATTACCCTGACATTGGACACACTTGTAAATTTACAGAAATAATGGCAAATACATATTCCCCTGAGAACCTCTATCAGAATTTTCACCACTCTCAATTTTTGGAAATCTTTCCTTAAGAGTCTGGAAATGTCACTGTATGAAAGCCAATATGCAGGTAAATTTATACTTCTCCAGAACAGGTCATCTTTTAGATTAAAATAATAAGTAAATAAAAATAACTAATTACCTCACTAAGTCAGCTTTAAGTTAAATCGTGGAAAATGTAACTTTAAGAAGCATTTGCAATTTTTTTCTTTACCACCTGTTGTTTGATAATTATGTTTATCTTCTTTGTAATTGAACTCTTTCATTTTCTTTCCATTATATTTTATTATAAATCCCCATATTGCTGCCAGTTTCTCCTATTCTATCCTATAGCTCTTAGGAGCCACAGATAACTCTCACAGGTGCCATGATCAGTGTGCAGGGAGATAGTAAATTTGGGAAAACTGAACTATAAAAATTTAAAGCTTATCTCTTCATAGCATTTGTGCTTGATGTGTCCTAATTTTCTTTTTTTAAAATTTATTTTTATTTATTAGTGATTTAATAATGACCAATAAGAGTAGGATAAGATGGGTATAATTCCACACAATTCCCACCACCAGAGGAATTGTGAGGTCCATAAGGTGAAAGGTCTGGTTTCTGTAACTGCTTCTCTGCTGGATATGGATGTTCACAGGTTGATCTATACTCCCAGCCTGTTTCTATCTTTCCATAGTGCTGAGATGAAGTTCCAGGACACATTGGTGAGGTTTTCTGCCCATGGAACTCAGGTTGGCATCATGATAGCATCTGTAACTTGGTGGCAGAAAAACATTAAGATATAAAACAGAACAAGTTGTGTAGTAAGCAGGAACCTAAAGGTAAGAATATAGAAGATGAGATTTTGGATCTTCATGTTGGAAGAAGCTAGGAAGTCTATTTTAGATATATATTCAAAGGGAGGAATGAGTTTAGTAATTTTTCCTGAGCCAGATAGCTAGCATGTAGGTGGGCTGAAAGTATCATCTGGGAAGATGGTGTAAGAATTAAGAATAGGACTATAAAGCAGGATCAAGGGAGAGAGTAAGTATCTCCCATGTATGGGAAAAGTATACTAATACCATTAACTGTAGACCCTACAGATCTAACCTAGGGCCCATATTTATCCATACTTAGATGGATAAATATGGAGCTTGTGCAACCTCTGCATACCCACCAGTCTGAACTCATAGTCCAGGGTCATAGCAAGGAACATTCTAGGCTGCACTCATTTCAGCACCAGTCTTCCTCTAGTGGTAGAGTATGTTGACCCAACCTCCCTTCAGAGAGTAGTGCAGTCCCTACCATTGTTGATCCACATTGAGGGCAAGGTCTTGTAGAGGCCCACAAGATGGTTTACGATATTGTTACTGGTAGAGATGACCGGTAGTGGTGGAGAGAGGGATCTGTTAGAGGTCTATACCATAGCTATGTGGGAATCCCAGGATTTCATGACTAGTGCCCCAGATTATGGGGTGTCCTGGTAGTGACCAAAACGTCCATCATTAAAGTGTGCTGCCAGTTTCTTGCCTTTATCCAGCTTTTGTAGTCCTTGCTTTATCTGACAGGGCTAGGGTTAGAGTGATTAAGGGAAGTTAAATAAGACATAGGTAAGGAGGGTATATAGATCTAAGTAGAGATTATTTGATTAAGTACTTACCTTATCTTTTTTAGGCCTTTCTACTCACTTGCTTCAATTATTGAGTCCCTGTAAACTATTGTGCACTTTTACTTTAAGGTATATATTTCCCCTAACTTATGAATATCCATGAACATGTGACCTATCTCATTTAGGTTCTATATGAAACACGTTGAGGTGGCCCCAGTCGCACTGATTTGGTTGAGATCAGCAAATGCAAATGTAGTATCAAATGATATGGATCAAAAGAAGCATGATGGAAAATGAGCAAAGCCCCAGAGGTTCTATACAAAACCTTACCATAATTTATGTCATTTATTTGCATAAATATTTGTAATGTTATTTACAAACAAATATATCTTATATACTGACAAGACCAGTTTCTTCTGATCTAAGACTATAGGTGACTTAATATTTCAAAATAAAAAAGAAAAAGTTATTACTAGAAATCATTAAAAATTTGAGCCCAGTGTTGAAATTCAATCACCTTATTAATTTGAAAAGTGCTTAGATTGAAGGAATATATATATTCAGAATTGAAGTCTATGCATTAAAAAGCTTGAGAAATCCAATTTATTTCCCTCTCATATTGAATAAATAGTGATTTATAAAACTATAAGTTAATAGTATTATATATTAACACCATTCCTGCCAAACAGGTTCTGTATCCCTACCCCAACCTCTATTGAGTAGTTACTCTAAAGTGAACAACAGGAACAGATACACTATTAAAGCCAAGGATCATGTTTGAGTTTTCTAGACAGAAAAAAAGCGTATCACATATGAAATCGTATCAAGTATAAAAGAGATTTTGATCAATATTTAAGACATAAAACTTTAAAAAATTAGAATTGTAAGAGTAGAAAATTGAATCAGTGTATCCCAGGATGAAACAATGGAAACTAAGAATGAAATAAAAGATTATGAAAATAGAATGAGACAAAGAAGAAAAAACAAAAAATCTGTGGAGATAATGTGAAAAGGAACAACATTCACATACTATATCATCCAGAGGAATAGGGGGAGAGAAAGGAAGAATCCATTCCTTCCTATTAGGTTAGGCTTGGCAGGTGATATGATTCTAGAAATGTATCCATTTCATCTAGGTTGTGCAATTTTTACATAGAGATGCTCATATGTATGATTCTTTGAATCTCATCATTTTCAGTTGAAATTTCATCTCTCTCATTCCTGATTGTTTTTATCATAGCTTTTTCTCATATTATCTTTTGTGAGTCTAGCCAGAGGTTTATCTATTTGATTTATTCTTTCAAAGAACCAGCACTTGGCTTCATTAATCTTTTGGATCATCTTTCTGGATTCTATTTCATTAACTGATGCTCTAACTTTGACTATTTCCCTTCATCTGCTGACTTTTGGGTCTCTTTGTTGCTACTTCCTAGTTGGCTTAGTTGTGATGTTAGCTAGCTTACTTGAGAACTTTGATGTTTGTTAATATGGGTGTGTATTGCTATAAACTTCCCTCTTAGGACAGCTTCCCACAGAGTCTGGTAATTGATCTCTTCATTTTCATTGTTCTCCAAGTAATCTTTAATTTCTCTTTTGGATTCTTCAGTGACCCAGGTGATATTCAGAAGTATATTGTTCAGTCACCAAAGTCTGTGTATATTTTTTTGCTTTAATTTTGTGGTTGATTTCTAACCTTACTGCCTCATGATCATAAAATATTTAAATATTTATGTATTTATTAAGGCTGACTTTGTGTCCCAACACATGGTCAAAAACTGAAGAAAGACATGGTCAATCTTTGAGAATGTTCCATGTGAAAAGAATGTATATTCATTTTGGGGGTGGATGAAAGGCTCTGAATATATCTGTTAAATTCACCTCAACCCTGAGTATGGACTTCTAGTTCTAGGAATCTCTCCCTTAACCCTTTTGTGTCCACCAGTCACATGTGTCTGTAATTATCTGGGGCTTGGTGAGTTTCCAAAGAAACCCTGGTCATATTTTGTTCATTACTTTTCCTATTTGGTTAGGGAGAACAAAATGTGTCTTCTGCTACTCCATAGTCACATCTTAGAAAGTCCCCGATAGGGAGTTGGGCTGTAGTGCAGTGGGTTAAGCACAGGTGGCACAAAGCACAAGGACCGGCATAAGGATCCCGGTTCGAACCCTGGCTCCCCACCTGCAGAAGAGTCGCTTCACAGGCGGTGAAGCAGGTCTGCAGGTGTCTGTCTTTCTCTCCTCCTCTCTGTCTTCCCCTCCTCTCTCCATTTCTCTCTGTCCTATCCAACAACGACAACAACAATAATAACTACAACAATAAAACAACAAGGGCAACAAAAGGGAATAAATAAATAAAATAAAATATTTTTTAAAAATTTAAAAAAAAGAAAGTCCCTGATATTCTGTACTTTCTTTCAGATATATATTTTTTTTAAGTACAGAAATGGAGCCGGGCAGTAGCACAGTGAGTTAAGTGTACATGGTGCGAAATGCACGGACTGGCACATGGATCCTGGTTCGAGCCCCTGGCTCCCCACCTGCAGGGGGGTCGCTTCACAAGAGGTGAAGCAGGTCTGCAGGTGCCTATCTTTCTCGCTCCCTCTCTGCCCCCCTCTATCTCTCTGTCCTATCCAACAACAATGACACCAATAACAACAAAGATAAATAACAAGGGCAACAAATGGAAAAAAATAGCCTCCAGGAGCAGTGGATTCATACTGCAGGCAATGAGCCCCTAAATAAATAAATTAATTCAATAAATTTAGAAAATTTAAGAAAATCACAGAAACTTAAAGACCAGGAGATACCTCACTCAGCAAATATCACACTTCACTATGGGCAAGAGCTGGGGTTTGAGCCTATAACACATTTTAGAAGCACCATGAAAGGCACTGGGGAGGGGGATATTCACAAACAGAAGAGTGGAACTTTGGTACCTCTCTTCTTTCTCCCCCTCTGTGCTTCCATCTATGTTTGAACTACAAAGAAAAAAGTCTATTGGTAGAAACAGAATTGTGTATAAATGAGACTTTATAGGGAAAACCCACACACACATGATTCTAATAGTTACATAATTCATTTAACATTCAGTAGAAATGTTTTTATTATACTACATACTATTTGACAAAGGAAAAATGAATTCATGAATAAAAGAAAAACCACAAAGATGGCTAAGTGACTAAATGGAAAGCACCTTGGAGTCTAGAGTAGCAAGGAAGTCATTGCTATTGAACTGAAACTCATTCCTGACACATACACACCCAAATCCAACCACCTGGGTGACTTTTTCTGTGCCAGGAGCAAGCCACAGGTGGTACAGAGTTTCTATGTAATCTTTCTAAGCGTTTTCTGTTCTGCCATTGCCTGCACTTGCTCCTGGTGTGAGCAGTCTTACACTCTCACTGTGATCATTTGCTTCTGGACATGCTGTTTTTCTATTTGTCAAGTAGGTCAACATTACTACACTTGTATAAAATGAATAATCAGCACTTTGAGGAACCATCTTTGCTCCTAAAATAAGTCTATTATGGGTTTATTTTTCATTGGCTATCAAACAGATGTTGCCTCCTCTCAGAGGAATTTTCTGCTTTTCCCAGTCACTGTCTCTGGCTGAACTGCCAGATGCTCAGTGCTCTGTAGAACTGCTCATAAAAGCCAGGGGGGTGAGAGAATCTGTCTTAGCAACAGTAAAGGAAATGAAACTGTTACTGAGCATGGTGGGATGGTGGGACAGGGGTGGCTGCTGATTCAAAGCGGAAAAATGCAAACAAGTATAGAACAGATGCATACAAGTTCCAACTGCTGTGGAAGCAGCTTGAAACAGCAGAAAAACACCAGATTTGAAACCAGATAGACTTGGGTTGAAATCTCACATTTGCCACTTTTAGCCTCTGTGAGTTGAACTCTTGGTATCTTTAAATTATATATTTTAAGACCTGCATCATATTTCCACATAGACTATATGTTATATATGCTTATGATATAAAGAAATTATGAAGAAATAATAGCTAATTTATCATTTTCTAAATCAATTTTATCCTGAATGATTAAACATAAATGTTTCAATGAATATATATGTTTATGTATATTATATATATATCCTGCCTAGAGGCTTGACAGTCAACCTACCTACTTACCTACTCATCCACATATTTTACCACCAATCTTGCAACTGCATCAATATTATTAAAGTCATATAAATAAGGATGGTAGAAATATTATACTTTAAAGTTAATATATTGAACCCTTTTATGAAAACATTCAGGTAACATAGCTTTGCTGAAGTAGAGGCAACATAACTATCAAAATAAATAATTACTATATCTATAGATCTCCTGAGGCATAATCAAAAAAATATTTTATACATTAAAAGCATATTTTTCTCATTTTTTCACTAAGACAGGAGCAGTTAGCATAAGAGTAATGGGAATCCAGTGGTAGGGCAGCAGGTTAAGAGCACGTAGCACCAATCGCAAGGACAGGAGGAAAGATCCTGGTTCAAGCCCCTGGCTCTGCCTGTGAAGTTGCTTCACAGGCAGAGGAGCAGGTATGCAGGTGTCTATCTTTCTCTCCCCCTCTCTGTCTTCCCCTCCTCTCTCCATTTCTCTCTGTCCTAACAACAGTGACATCAATAACAACAATAATAACTATAACATAAACAACAACAAGGGCAACAAAAGGGAAATAAATAAATATATATTAAAAATGAGTAATGGACACAGGTAAAATACTCAGCACATTTCCCTGCATTAATAAAATGTTTGGTAAGTGGTGGTTATTCTTATTTTTACTATGATGCCAGTCTAAAAAAAAGACTGCTGATCAACCGATCAGACTTCAGGAGGAGAGATTTTAGAAGTGAGAAATATCATTCACAATTACAGAACTGAAAATAATGTTCTTAGAGAGCACAATAGAAATTATAGCATTACTCATTCTATTCATGCTAGATAAAGTTGAAAGTGATTGTAAGGCATATACACCGAAGCCATTTAGTGCTGGGATACATTTTATACATGCTGAATTTGAATGTAGTACATTCACCAATAGGAGATCTATGTCTCAAAAGTTCTCTTTTGGTTTAGATACTCAATCAGTAGTTTGAAGGAGTCTAGCATTCTTTTTTTCCTTTTTTTTTTTTTTTTTTTTGGCAGGGAGGCATGCATACAGAATGCATGTGTAAATGAACATCAAGAGTATAGTATAATAAATGTGATGTTATATCTGGATATAACAAAGAAGAGATGAATAAAATGATCTAGTCTCCTTCAAATTTTAAAAACTATTAAACAGTGAAACTCACAATATTAAATATAACAGAGATTTTAACTTCACCAACTTCCTGCTACTACATTAAGTGAAAGTGGAAACATCTGTTTTCCAAGCAGGTAGCTAGCACTTCCCATGTAGGGCAATTGGATCCCCACCAGGTGAACAATTCAGCTGCCTGGTATGCCTTTTTAAGTGCATCTTTTTTCAAATCCTGATGATATGAAGAAATAAATTGGCTTATTTTTCATTCCCTAGAAGTAAAAATTTTTCTATTACTTCCTGAGGAAATTACCATGGTTAATACCTTTGTTTTATATATATATAAATCACTTTTTTAAATTTTTTTGTTTATACATATGAGAAAATTTGATTAAGAGTTTTCTGGTCAGCAAAAATGTTTAAGATGTCTTGATATAATTATAAGTATCATGTTGTCATAAGTTTACAATTTTATTGAAAATGTACTGTATGAATAGTATTGTTTTTATATCTCCATATAGTGTGTGATTATTAGTGTTCATAAAAATATCTTATAGATAGGGACAGAGTGGTGACACACCTGGTTGAGTGCCCATATTATGGTGTATGAGGACCCAGATTCAAGTTCCCTAACACAAGAAGTGAAATAGGCTTGTTGTTGTCTCATTCTCTCCCTCTATTTCCCAATTCCAACTCAATTTCTTTGTTTATATCCAAACTAAATTTTAAAAATCTTTCATAGAAATGAAACTGAAGTAGTTTTTCCAGTGTCACATGCTGATACTTTACCTTCCAATAAAATTATTTTTTTTCAAATTTATTAAGTTTCAACATATTCACAAATAGATTCAGAAATGTTCCACATGATCACACATTCTCTTTCAAGAGAGTTTACCACTTAATTATTTTAAGGATATGTGATTTTTGAGTTGCACACAAAACCCTGATAGTTTGTCACCCAGTAGATGAGAGTCTTCCATGAGTTTTCATGATTTTCATCTTCACTACCTTTATTTAGACCACCATTCTGTCCTCACATTAGATGTTCTAATGTTAAGATCTGAAGCAATTGGATTGTTGATTCCAGGCAATTTAAAGTTTTTTCCAGAAAAACAGAAATGTTCTTTTGGGAAGTTTTTATTTTAGAATTGAATCCAGAAAGAGGATTTGGAGTCATCTACAAAATTATAAATACTAAGTAATTATATTACGTAGCATTCCAATTCACATTCTTGCCTCCAGCCTCATTTTCCTTCCCACAAGTTACACAATAGCCATTTTAATAAATTAGGTTCCATGAAGCATAAATTTTGGCTATCAATGAAATATCTTAGCTATAGTATAAATTTCGGCTCTCTATGAGACTCATTCTGACGCTATTCATTATATATATGCATATATGTACATATATATATATATATATATATATATATATATATATATCTGACCCTAGCTTCCTCCTCCCTTTTCTAGATACTATCAATAAAAGAATATCATTATATGAACTTTTATGATCATATACAAAATACATATACATATATTTTTTCAGTAATAGATCCATTTTATGTCATTTAAAATACTCTAGCTAATCTCCTTTTTAACTTTTAATGTTTTTAAAATTACCTTTTATTTATTTATTGAATAGAGACAGTAAGAAATCTAGAGGGAAGGGGGTTATAGGGAGAGAGACAGAGACACCTGCAACATTACTTACTATACCACTTGCAAAGAATTTCCTCTGCAGATGGGGGCCAGGGGCTCAAACTCAGGTCCTTGGACATTATAACAAATGCAAATAATAAAAATCAGACATATGCTATAATGAGGTTTCTTCCCTAATTATAAATGCAAGCATTGCCAGGTATTCCTCTCACTTGTTCTAATAAATGATAGAAAAGATGATTAATATGAAGCCTAACTTCCTAGCTGTGCAGAGTTTTCCTGAAGAGCAATATGGAGAATTGACTGGGATTGCAGAATGTGTGCTTAATACATACTAGTATTTCTAAAAAAAAAAAAAACATAAATGACTGTTATTTTTCCCATTTGCATTCAGGGTAGGATGATGGAAGTAGGAGAAACTCACAAAGATCCCTATGACTACCAGATGTAGAAGTTGGAAGTTGTAATCAAAACTGCCTGGTACTAAAACAAAAACAGATACACAGACCGGTGGAGCAGAACTGAAAGCCCAGAAATAAATCCTCACACCTATACACATCTAATTTTTGATAAGAGGAATCCAAATTATTAATTGAAGAAAGGAGGGTCTCTTCAATAAATGGTGCTGGGTAAAATGGTTTGAAACATTCAGAGGACCACAACACCTAGATATGGAACAGGGCCCAAGAGACAGAGCACATGTGCATATGTATTCATAAGTTAGGGGGAAATATATACCTTAAAGCAAAAGTGCACAGTAGTTTGCAGTGACCCAGTAAGTGCAGCAAGCAAGTAAAAATACCTAAAAAAAAAAAAGACACCATAAAGTACTTATTCAAATTGTTTCTACTAAGACCTCCTCACCTACTTCCTATTTCACTTCCCTCAATAACTCCAAGGCTAACCTTGTCAGACAAAATAAGGACTACAATACAAAAGTTGGATAAAGACAAGAGACCAGCATACTTTACAGATTTCTCTTTTGGTTACTACCAGCCCTTGGGGCCCTTATCAGGGAATCCTGGGATTCCTACACAGACATGATAGACCTAGACCTCTGATAGACCCCTCTCTCCATTGGTCATTCCCATCAGGAACGACATAATGGACCCCTTTGAGAGGTTGTAGGGACACAGGATCCTTCCTGCACTACTTGTGAGAATGTAAACTAGTGCAAGCCCTGTGGAGAGCATTCTGGAGAACCCTCACATGCCTAGAAATGGACCTTCCTTATGACCCAATTAATTCCTTTCCTAGGGATATATCCTAAAGAGTCAAGCACACTCATCCAAAAATATATGTGTAAACCTCTGTTCATAGCAGAATTCATAATAGCCAAAGCCTGGCAACAACGCGCGTGTACAACAACAAATGAATGGCTCAGAAAGTTGTGCTATGAAATACTACTCAGCTATTAAAGACAATGAACCCAACTTCTCCAACTCATCTTGAATGGAGCTAGAAAGAATTATGCTAAGTGAGATAAGCCAGAAAGAGAAAAAAGAGTATGGGATGATTCCACAAACAGAAGTTGAGAAAGAAGAACAAAAAGGGAAATGCAAAGCAGAATTTTACTGAGTTTGGAGTATTGCACCAAATTAAAAAAAAAAAAAACTCTGTGGGGAGGGGGAAGGTAGATTATCAGCTCCACTATAGGGGAGTTGGGGTAGGGACACAGACTTTTGGTGGCAGGAATGGTATAAATATATGCTCCTATTAACTTATAGTCTTATAAATCACTATTTATTCAATATGAAAGGGGTAAATAGATTGAATGTCTCAAACTACTTAATGTATAGACTTCGGTTCTGGGTATGTATTCCCTCAATCTAAGCACAGAAGGTTTCTAATTAGTAACTTGTTCAAATTTTAACACTTGCTTAAATTGCTAAGCATTTCTAATATGACTTTTTTCGCTGAAATATTAAATCAGTTATAGTCTTATGATAGGGAGACCAGAAGCAAATGGTCTTGTCAGTATATAAGATAAAGTTTTTGTAAATTATAGTAAATAATATAAACGTGTAAGGTCTTGTATGGTACAGTAAATCCTAATCATAGAATTTTCCAAGTAAACCAAATTCCTAAATAACTTGGATATAATAATAACTACCTATTCCCTTCTTAAACTCTATAACAACAAGAAATCTTCCTCATTCTCTATAAAACTCATAGTTCTCCCAGTCCTGGAACTTCTGGGGCATGACTCATTTTCCTCCATGCTTCTCTTGATCCATAATATTTGATTCTCCATCTGTTGATCTCAGCAAAATTAATGCAACCAGGACCACTTTGACATGTGTCACTAACTATGTCCAGAGACACAAGTCAAGGATTGTCAACCTGTAAGTTCCATTACTCTGGTGAGAGCTTTCCTAGATCATAGGACTCCTTGATTTCATTTCCAATGGCACATGTCCTAACAAAGCTACAGAACCTATAGACCAGGGCACATGTAAAACAATAGTGCTAGGCAGTGGTACACACAGTTAAACCCACACATTCAAGCCCCTGGTCCATGCCTAGAGAGAAGAAGTTTCACAAGCTCTGAAGCAGTGCTGTACAGTGCTGAAGCAGATGTCTCTCTGCCATCTCCCTCACCCCTCTCAATTTCTATCTATACTATCAAAAAAAAAAAAAAAAGAAAGAAAAAGAAAAAAGTAAAATATATCATGCTTTTTCATTCCAGAAAGATAGTGATCTTCCATAATGGGCTACTGTTATTGTTTTGGGATTATCAAATAAGACTGCCTTTCAATGTTAGACTTTGGCTTACAGTCATTGAAACCATAGTGGTACTTAAGATCTATTTACACACTGAATAAGATATACCTAATGTTTTTATAGCTGATTTTTAAAAATCCACATTTTATCCATCTATTTTCTTCACCATACAAGCTACATACAAGCACACCTTGAGACTAGCACAGTTTTTGCAAAGTGTGTTGTATGGGGAACTACGGCTACTGTTTGTAGCCCAAACAATGTTTCACCAGTTTACAAATAGTCAAAATGTTAGTTCAAAGAAAATTAAAGGAGTATTAAGGGAATTGACCAATGCTCCAAGCAGGGCATTTAAAAATGTATAGTGGGGAGGGGGTCGGGCTGTGGCCCAGTGAGTTAAGCACATGTGGAACAAAGCTCAAGGACCAGCATTTCTACTCTCTCCCTCCGGTCCCCTCTCCCTCCCTCCCTCTTCCCAAAGCAATGAAACCCTAGAGGGGGAAAAATCAAGTTCCTGGTTCACAATGGCAGGGGTGGGGATGTGGTAAAGTTTTGAATAGTGTGAAACCATGTTACAGCCATCTCTTCCTCTTTTTCCCTACCCCATCCCTGTCTCTATGATTAAAAAAGGGAAAGAAAGGGTTACCAGTAATGGAGGACTTATGTAGACACCAAGCTCCAATGATAACACTGGTGGCGAGAGAGAGAGAAAAAAAGTAATCATATTCCATGAGTGTAAAAGATGTCTGAGAAACCCTGCTTTCTAGGTTGACTTAATATGTTTCTTGTAAGTTCACAGGTACTACCTAGAAAGTGATATGTAAAGTAAACCTGCTTTCACTGTTACTGCTGCTGCTCCTAATTTTTTTAATAATGATAATGATGGTGACATGCATTTTACTTGAAATCACATTTCTTTTCTCTCTCTCTCTCTCTCTTTTTTTTTTTTTTTACATTTTTAATTATCTTAAAAGAGAATGAGAGCTCAAAACCATTGCTCTACTGTATGTGGTGCTAGGAATCAAACTCAGGGAATTACACATGAACTCTAATACTAAGACCTCCCATTACTCATTTGAACTTTACCCTAACCAATATGAATTCTCTCAATGTCCATGAGAAGTTAAAGCCTGTGTACTTAGCAGAATTACAGTTGTTCAAAATGTGACATATTGTACTTCAAGACATTTTATAAATAATTACTGATGTTCATTCTTTAGGTAAAGCACTTTATTGCCCATTGTTCTTTCTGCCTAACCAACTGCCAGGATAGCCTGAGGGTACTTCTTTCCGAGCTAGTGCTCTCTGGCTTGGAGAGAACTCAACTGGAGCCGATCTAGGCTGCTGCATGGGAGAGGGATCAGGAACTCGTGCCGCACTCACTTCCACAGGAGATACACTCTGGAACTCTCAGAGCTGGAAAGCAATTTCCAAGTGTCTTTAATCAGAAGAGCAGCTGTTTTTATACTTTCCAAGTAGGGTGGAAACAGGATGAGTCAGGTTCTCCAGATCGTGTCAGGTCACATCATGGGTTTTGGGGGATGGCTGTAATTGTGGGGATTCTATATGAGCAGATGCTTCTTTATGCGAAGGCTTGTCATAGCTATAGTCAATTACTTATGAAAAAAACTTTGTAACAAATTAGAAGTTTACTACAATTGATAACTCAATGATTATAATTGGTTTAGGTATCTTTATAATTTCGTGTAAAGGTCATCTTATGTGACCTCATGTAACAGTCTTTATATAGCAAAATTTTCATATCGAATTTAAGTCACATATATTGATTCTTAACTATTTTTACATTGGGCTTTTAAGCAAACTCAGGTTACTAGAGTTAACACATTTTAGTGACAATTTTTTTTTTTTGGTACATTTACAATATCGGATTGATGCCAAATTTGTTGTGGATTAATTTCCACAAGATAGCTTACAGGACATTTTGGGGGGCCCTCCAAAAATGTCCTGTATAGAGGATTTGTATTTTAACTTAGGAGATGATGAATTGTCACATTGAATATTTAGAGTTTTACCTTAAACACTCAGTTACTTAAATGAATTGATTTTACCTCTTCTCGTGAAAATGTAGCTTCGAAGTTACAATTTAACTGTTAAGTTAATGTTTACCACACTTGAAACACGCATATTAAACATATAGTTTATAACACACAGGAGAAGAAAGACTTGTAAATAAGACATATCATTTCAAATGCGAATTTAGATCTACTGTCATAGTTGAACCATCTTTACTCACACAGTTTAAGACTAAACATTTCATATTGATATCAAGACTTAAAAAAGAAATCAAAAGGGGGAATGAACAATTTTTGGACTGTTTCTGGACGTCTCCAGAAACCATGGCTGCGTCCAGCCATTTTATATAAAGTCAGTTAACTTTCAGAGTACTCTGAGCACAATGGGTCGTACAAAAATTTTGGTCACTCAACTCACTCATTTTTTTTTTTCACTCACTCACTCACTCACTCACTCACTCACTCACTCACTCACAAAACACAACTGGCCAGTCATAGCATAAGACATTCATTCGGGGCAGGGGGGAGAGTTCTGTGAATCAGATTTTTTTTTTATTCTGCCATGCTGTATTATGGATCCTGGGGTGCATCCTGTAGCCAGTACTCTTGCAGCCAGTCTTCTTGCAGTGTTTCTTGTTCTTCAGGGATATCAGCGCCATCATGTGGGTATTGCCGGACATGGCGGGCAGGAACCCAAAGAGGCTTGGAGTAATTTTGTGGAAAAATACATGCGAAACCCCTCCCCATAGTCAACAGGGGGTCAGGTGCTTTCCAAATTTTATCAAGTGGGTCTTTCCATTTGACTTTAATAGCTGGGAGGGTGGGTGGTGTTTGCCAATGAAGAATTATAGGAGGTTGGTCTGAGTTTTTGTAAATATTAAAGAGATTTAATGTAGTTAAGGCTTTTGCCAGCTGGATATTAGGGGGGTACATTTCCCTTTTTCTTTATTTAACTGAGCCTTAAGAGTTTGATGGGCCCTCTCAACAATGCCTTGTCCCTGTGGATTATACGGAATGCCTGTAGTATGAGTAATGTTCCAGAGGGAACAAAAATCTTTAAATTGTTTGCTGGTAAAAGCATGTCAATTATCCGTTTTAAGTTTAAGAGGTAAGCCCATTACAGCAAAACAGAAGAGCATATGGCTTATAAGCTTTTTTGAGTTTTCTCCAGTCTGAGCTGTAGCCCACATAAACTTAGAGAAGGTATCAATTGAGACGATCACATATTTTGTTTGCCAAAGTTAGGTATGTGGGTAACATCAATTTGCCAAAGAGCGTTAGCTTTTAAACCTTGAGGATTAACCCCCAGAGTCTGAATAGCAGGTGTTTTGATTAGACCTGCAAAGGAGGAACATGTAGCAAGAATACGTTTTAACTGTGGCAGAGGAATATCAGGAAATAGAGCTCGAAGACCTTTAAGATTAACATGGGTTAGGGAATGAAAGTCAGCAGGATTAGAGACAGAGGCTAGGAGAATTCCTGTGGAGGCAAGGAGGTCAGCTGCAGCATTCCCTTTGGACAGGGGACCAGGAAGAGGGCTGTGGGAACGTAGGTGCTGAACATACAGTGGATGGGTTCGAGAACAGAGCATAGAGGCAATTTGAATTAAAAGAGGAGAAAGTGGGTTGTCATCAATCTTTACATAATATCGAGCAAGCCATGTAAGTAAGTTAACAGTATACACACTGTCATAAAAAAGGTTGAAGGATTCTGGTACAGCTTTTAATGCAAGGAAAACAGCATAAAGTTCTTTGTACTGAGGGGAATTATCAGGAAGTTCAGTAAAGAGAGGTTTGGGGTATTGCTGGTCTGGATAATATATAAGGGCAGCAGCTCCCTTTTTTCCACCATCAGTGAACACTGTAGGAGCAGAGGGGATGGGATCTCGAGAGAAAAGTTTAGGTACGAGTAGAGGCAACAGAGGTAAAGAAGCTATCAAATTATTAGAGGGAAAATGATTATCTAATTGTCCTGGAAAACCCATTAAACTTATGGCAAAACGAGAATGGTGGCGTATGAGCCATTCTGTATCTGTGAGAGAAAAGGGAAGAATGATTGAATCTGGTTCCCTTCCTAAGACCTGAACCGATCTGTTTCTTCCTTGGCGAACCATAAATGCTAAGGCATCAATCTCGGTAAGGAGTCTTGGAGCTCCGCCTACTGGCGTATGAAGCCATTCGAGAATGCCATGTTTCTGCCACAATGCCCCCACAACCGTGGGGGTGGAGTTAAAGATTAGAAGATTTACTGGAGAGGAGGGGGAGAACCGAATGAGGTGCATGTCCTGGAGAGCCTGGTTAACTTTTTCCAGTGCCAAGGAGGCTTCGGGGGTTAACATACGCTTTGAGGAGGGCTGTTTGTTTCCTTTTAACAGATCGAACAGTGGTTTCAGGCAGCTCGTAGGCAGATAAAGATACTGCCTAAGCCAATTCAAATTTCCAAGAAAACTTTGTAAAGAAGCAAGATTGAGATTAGAAGGAAAAGTAACACAAGGTTTTAAAGGACAAATCTGCGTTAGGGAAATCTCTGAGCCTAAGAAAGATATTGGAGGGATTAGCTGTATCTTCTCAGGAGCTACATTAAGTCCACTTCTCTTTAAGGCAGGGATTAGAAAATCACATAGGGCGGAGAGATCTGTATCTAATTCTCCCCATATTAACACATCATCCATATAATGAAAAACCTTAAGGCCTTTATGAATATATGGGAAAAGGGCAGATTTAACAACCTCTTGACAAATAGTAGGACTATTAGCCATGCCCTGGGGCAGTACCACCCATTCAAATCTATCGGCAGGACTGGCATTATTAATAGAAGGAACAGAGAAAGCAAAACGTTTACAATCTTGTGGGTGTAAGGGAATAGAGAAAAGACAATCCTGTATATCAATAGCTATGATTGGAATTCCTGTGGGAATTGTGGAAGCAAGAGGCAAACCCCTTTTGGGGGAGCCCCAAACCTGCATGGTTTTATTAACTGCACGAAGATCTTGGAGGAGGTGCCATTTTCCTGAGCGCTTTTTAATCACAAAGACTGGAGTATTCCATGGGCTCTGAGAATGACGAATGTGTCCCAAAGATAACTGCTCTTGGACGAGTTCTTTTAAAATTACTAGCTTCTCCCTAGGCAAAGGCCACTGTTCCACCCAGACAGGCTCATTAGAAAGCCAATCTAAGCGGGGAGTTCTGTTACGAACAGTGGCAGTTAGTATTGGGGGTGCTGGTTGGGTCTAGCACTCTCACAGGAGTGAGTGTGGTGCCCTGCAGAGGTGTCTGAGGATAACACTACATCTAAAGATTCCAGCAAGTCTCTTCCCAATAAATTGGTGCTTATATCAGCTATTAAAGGCTGAAAGCGTCCGGTAGTCACTTCTGGATCTTCCCACACAAGGGAATCTCGTGTGCGGAATGCCTGAGTTAATCCTCCAACACCATGTAAGCATGGTCCTGGGAGGAGTTCCCAACTCTGGGGAACCTCTGCTTGTCTTAATATTGTCTTATCTGCTCCTGTGTCAATCAAACACTTAAAAGGAATATTACCACTCTTTACTGTCATAGTTGGGTGACCCCTTTCTAAAACAGGGGTGGTCCATAAAATCTCAGGCTCCGAATTCGAGCTGTTCTCTTGCTCCAGCCAGTTATTTCTATGCTGGAAGTTCCCACATACCGCGGATTCCTCCTTCTGATCACCCTCTGTTATTGTTACTTGGTGTGGTGGGTGTAGCGACGGATTGGGTCCCAAGCTGGGCTTCTGTTTGTGGAAGAAGGGCACACAACCAAGCGGGTGACCTGCTTCATTCCCTCTTGGGGGCGGGGCTAAGGGAAGCCCCACACCTAGTTTAAATCCCTGTTTAAATTTGGCAGAGGCGTGCCGTTCCTATGGAACCTTGACCTACAATCTCTCTTCCAGTGAAATCCTTTCTGGCATCTGGGACAAGGTATTCATGGTCTCTGGTTCCCTGTCTGGAGGCGGGGTTGCCCTGACTGGAGGTGGGGTCGCCCTGACTGGAGGCGGGGTCGCGGTCTATTTTCTGGACATTGGTTACGCCAATGCCCTTGGCGACCACACTGAAAGCAAGCCCCTTTTTGCTTATGTAAGGTAGCTGCATAGGCCTGGAACATAGGTCCTTGAAAAGAGCTTGATCTGAGATCCTGTGTAGCTAGAATCCAAGTATCTGGGTGTTCGTTTTTAAGAGTGATACAGGCCTGTCGAAAATGCGGAAGCATTTCATACCAGACTATGGATCGCAGGAGGAGAAAACAAGAGTAAGGATTATAAATCCTCCTTTCCAAACTCGACTGGACCCTGGCAATGAATTTAGCGAGGGATTCATCAGGTTCTTGTTGCAGGGAGAGAAAGGGGGCTGAGGCTGCTCCCATGGGTGGTGTTAATCGCTCCCATGCTTTTAATGCACACAGGCGTACTTGATCAAAATACCCCAGTGGAAACTTGGCTTCCGCCTGTTGAATCCCTGTTTCTAATTGGCCTGTTCCAAACAATGCATCAAAATTACCCTCTGGCTGATTTTGAATATTTTTCCGCGATTGTTGTAAACATTCGTCGCGAAAGAATGCCTCCCATTGCAGGAAGAGGGGGCCTGGGAGCGTAGCACGAGTCACATCCCTCCAATCTTGAGGGGCATTAAGGTTCTGAAGCAGGCCTTGTAAAATGGACCTGGTCCATGCGGCATAAACACCATCATCCTTGACAGCCTGGCGTAGTTCCTTCAGGGCTGTGGCGGAATATGGATACCAGGCCTGAGGTTTTTGTCTATTGGGGGCAACATTGACTGGAAATGTGTGGACTTGCTCTGATATGTGTGTAGCGGTAGGAGGAGTCACCGAAGTGGAAGCTTCTGGACAAGTGGCCGAAGAAGTGGTTTTGGAGGCTACAGGAGAATTCGGACATGTGTCTGTCAAAACAGTGGTGGGCGAAGAAGCAGCCGTGGAGGCAGCAGGAGGTTCTGGACACGTGTCTGCCAAAATGGGGGTGGCCAAAGAAGTGGCTGTGGAGTCCAAAGGAGAGTTCGGACACGTGTCTGCCAAAATAGAGGCCTCAGGGCAAGATGCCAAAATAGGGGCCTCAGGGCAAGATGCAGAGGAATTAGGGTGGGTCAAGATCACGACAGGCCTTTGCTTCTTCTTGTTTTTAAGGTGCTGGTTAAGTTCTATGATCACTTCCTTTATCTCTTGGACCTCAGCCTCTAGGTCCTTAAGCCTTTTGAGAGGTTGCCCTATATATCCCTTAAAAGCTGCTATGATGATCAACAAGATATAAGGTGAAGCCCCGAGAAAAATGTCCCAGATATATAAAAATTGTATACTGGAAAAAGAATGAAGAATTTGGAAAAGATTTTCCATGGTGGAGAGATCTCAGGAAAACAATAAGAAAGAAAAAAATCACAGTGCCTTAACACCATATTGCAGATACCCAAAAGGTGTGTACTTATCTAAGATGTCTTCTTGTAAATCTGCAGCTGTTTACATGTCCCTGTTCCAGGTGCCAAATGCCGGGATAGCCTGAGGGTACTTCTTTCCGAGCTAGTGCTCTCTGGCTTGGAGAGAACTCAACTGGAGCCAATCTAGGCTGCTGCGTGGGAGAGGGACCAGGAACTCGTGCCGCACTCACTTCCGCAGGAGATACACTCTGGAACTCTCAGAGCCGGAAAGCAATTTCCAAGTGTCTTTAATCAGAAGAGCAGCTGTTTTTATACTCTCCAAGTAGGGTGGAAACAGGATGTGATATAGAGAGGGTGGAGAGAAAAGTGACTGGTGAAAATCAGAGTGTGACAAGGAGGGGGGCGGAACAGGGGAGAATCCTATCACTGAACCACCAATGCCCTGGAGGGAGTGCTTTATGTAAATGTAAAAGTGATTTATGTAAATAGACCAAAGCTTTGGATCAGTAAATCCCTATATAGGCATATGGTTTAAGCAGAAGCCAGGGGGAGGTGGCATACTACCCAAGAACCAACTCTTATTTTTGCACATTATACATACAGTCATGAATTATGAGAACTTTTCTAATATCGGTACTACAACTATAACATATCTTTCTGCTATCTTTCAATATAAGTAATTGCTCTACAATGAATTTCCTCTATTATCACTCCTATTTCAGCTAATTAGTATAGCATTCATGTGATCTCTTCCTCTCACATTTTCCCACAGTCACTTCTACAAATGACAGTGTTACTAGGAGTCAAATACCAATTAATAAGACTTGCTGGGACACTGGGGCCATAAAAAACAAATAAACAAAAATCCTCCCTGGTTTAAAAATAAATATTCATTAGGATCCAAATTTTCTATACACAAGAACAGCAGTAGATCCTATTATTTATTATTAATAGGTGCTTCATACATGTGAGAGTGAACCAGTCAACTAAATTTTAACTGTGAATGAAGAGTAAAGTTTTTAGTAATACCTAGGAAATATTTTTAAAGTGCTGAATCATTTATTCTATTGTAAGTCTGTATTATGTCTAAATTTCTTTATATATTTGGTTTGAAAATGATTTAACTTTGTTTTGCAGCTCTTAACATTTATAATGAAAGGATACTACAAAAGCAAGTTATTTTACAGATATATTTAGAATTCTTTGTTTCAAATTTTCTGTATATTTTGTCTTCCACTGGATCATTAGCTATTTTTCCCATTTTAATGGGAGGTGTATGATATTTATTTGTTTATTTATTTATAAAATGGAAACACTGACAAAACCATAGGATAAGAGGATTACAAAGCTAACCTTATCAAAGCTAGGACTAAAAAAGCTGAATAAGGGCAAGAAACTGGCATACTTTAATGATGAATCTTTGGTAACTATCAGGCCACCCCATCAGCTAAGAGGTATATGGTTTACAGCACAATTGTTGACACGTGTACAATTACCAAGCTTTGCATGATGGAAATCTGAAACACATTTTCATGCCTCAAATTAAGGCCCCAAGCCTCCCACCCCAAGATCCTCTCTTCATTTATCTCCTTTGAGTACTTTGCTTAGGAGCAGTATTCCATCCTCAGCTCAGGGATTACTCTGTGTTTTCCTTTTCTATCCCTGTCTCCCAAGTTCCACATCAGAGAAAAGTTATGTGGTATCTGTTCCTCTCTTTCTGACTCATATCACCCAGTACTATTCCTTCAGGTTCCATCCAAGGTGAAGCAAAAATAAGGATTTAGAGTTCCTGGTCTAATATTCAGATTTTGAACCCTTTTTGATCTGATTTTGGTGCAAGGTATTAAGTAATGGTATAGTTTCACTGTTGTAGATATGGCTGTCCAATTTGTTGAAACCATTTGTTGAGGAAACCTTTTCCCACTAAATTACTTTGGCATATTTGTCATATATTAGGTAGTTGTGTATGTGTGGGCTCATCTCTAGGTTCTTCATCCTGTTCAAGTGATCCAAGTGTCCATTTTTCTATGTATACTATCATATTATCATTAAAATAGTGGAGCTCTTGGCAATTATCAAACAATATAATAAGGTGTTATGCTATAAAATTATATACAAAAGTTGTTAGCATTTACTTAGGCAAAACTAACTCAGAAGAAGAAAAAAATCAGAAATCAGTTCCAAGTGTCTATTTTAGTTCCAAAACAATGATGTCTTAATCATTATTGCTTTGTAATAAAAACTGAACTTGGGGACCATGATACATATTGTTCAATTCCTTTTTCCTCTGAAGTGTTCTGGCAATTTGTAGTTTTCTGTGGTTCCACATAAATGTTTAGACAAGTTGCTCCATTTTCTTAACTTGCAATATCTGCAATGGTCTTTATTAAGCTGGCCTTAGTTCACCAAAATTTTTCACATCACTCTATCCATTTTGCACCTCTTTCTTTGATATTATTAATCACTTGTTATTGCTGTTGATGTTTGTGTTCTTGGTTCTATTCTATCAATGATCATGCCATTTGGAATTTGAATACATTTGTGATTAATAATATGTTACAAGTTTGTAAAACTATGATGTAGTTCAATGATGGACTTACCACCAAAGTTATGATTCCCAATACACCCACCTCCCAAAGATATATGACCACAGATCCCACAAAGTCTTAGAAACTGTGTTTACTTCTGTTTTCTTTTCCTATATTTGTTTCATTTTGTTTTTTTTGCATTTTCAAACGCAACAGTTCTCTAGATTTCAAATATGCCCCACTTTATTTATCATACTCTAGTGGGGGTAGGACTCTGGAGAGGTAAGGCTCTGAGACACATAGGTGAGGTCATCTGCACATGGAAGTCAGGATGAAACATAACTTCTTACCCTCCATGTGATCTCGGTCTCATTTTTTTGTTACTTTGAGCTGTAACACTGAAGAGCACTAACACTTGGAGCTGCACCACAGATGTTTCTGTGACAGTAAGATTAATAACAATATATATATATATATATTAATAAAAAAATTGATACAGAATCCAGTCTCCATTCTTGAGTAAACCTGCCATCTTAAACTTGAGCTCCCTCTTACCCCATTCATGGCAAAGGCTGCAAGATTTTTTTCCCTCTCTTTAACTTTAGAGCTTTAATGAGTAATGATTTACAGTATATTCCTTTCTTTTTTTACCACTCCCATCACCAAAGGTCTGTTCCACACCCATTGATTACAGTGCTCTCTATTCTTGTTAGCTGTTTCTGCAGACCTTGCCTTTTCTCCTTCTCCCCAGGACCTACCATGAAGCTTCCCCTGGGACCTGAATATGTGCAGTCGAGCACTGGTCTTGTTTGTGGTCTCATGACTCCCACCACCATGATTAGCTCATCTTTGCCTCTTTGTCTACTTTGCTGTATCTAAATAACATTCTATGTAATAAAACTCTCATTTGTTTAAACTCCAGTCAAGCCCATGCAGAAGCTTTTTAATTTTTAGCTACTATAGGACACAATATCATCTTTTTATTGCTGAATAATATTCCATCAATTATATGTCCCATAACCTTTTTATCCAGTCATCTGTCAAAGGGATTCTGTTTGTTTCCAAGTTTTTGCTATTGTGTATAAAGCCACAATAACCATGGGGGTGCATATCCATTTGAATCAGTTATAGCTTTAGGATATATGCCTAGCAGTGGAAATGCTGAACTTATTATTCCCAGTAGATTTTTGATGGGGTCTTTGGGATTCTCTAGGTATATTATCATGTCATCAGTAAATAGTCACAGTCAAAGGTCTTCGTTTATAGTATGTCCCTAGACTGCTTAATGATAGCAACCAAGGTAAGTGTTGGTTCTTTGAAAGAGTAAACAAAATTGACAAATCCTTAGCCACACTCACTAATAAAAACAGGGGGGGGCAGACTTAAATAAATAAGATTGTAAATGAAAGGGGAGATATTACAACAGATACCACAGTAATCCATATAATGCAAGACTCCTATGAAGAACTACATGACACTAAGCTGGAGAAGCTAGAAGAAATGGACGAGTTCCTAGGAACATATAACCTTCCAAAACTGAAACAGGAGGAACTACAAAAGATAAGCAGACCAATCACAGCCAAGGAAAATTAAACAGTTATCAAGAACCTTCCCAAAAATAAAAGTCCAGGACCAGATGGCTTTACAAATGAATTATATAAAACCTTGAAGGAAGAATTAATTCCTCTACTTTTAAAGTTCTTGCAAAATATCGAAGATATAGGAACACTCCCCTACACCTTCTAGAAGCCAACATTACTCTGATACCAAAATCAGATAGAGAAACAATAAAAAAGCCCTACAGTCTAGAATCTCTGATGAACATCGATGCTATAATAGTGAACACTATCTTAGTATATTTAAAACATTGTTCAGGGAGTCAGGCGGTAGCACAGTAGGTTAAGCGCATGAAGTGCAAAGTGCAAGGATGGGCATAAGGATCCCGGTTCGAGCCCCTGGCTCCACAACTGCAGGGGGGTTGCTTCACAATTGAAGCAGGTCTGCAGGTGTCTATCTTTCTCTCCCACTCTCTGTCTTCTTTTTTTTTTTCTTTAATTTAAGAAAGTATTAATTAACAAAACCATAGGGTAAGAGGGGTACAACTCCACACAATTCCCACCACCCAATCACCATTTCCCACCCCCTCCCCTGATAGCTTTCCCATTCTCTATCCCTCAGGGTCTAACCCAGGGTCATTGTGGGTTGCAGAAGGTAGAAGGTCTGGCTTCTGTAATTGCTTCCCCACTGAACATGGGCGTTGGCTGCTCGGTCCATACTCCCAGTCTGCCTCTCTCTTTCCCTAGTAGGGTGGGTCTCTGGGGAAGCGGAGCTCCAGAACACATTGGTGGGGTCTTCAGTCTAGGGAAGCCTGGCCGGCATCCTGATGACATCTGGAACCTGGTGACTGAAAAGAGAGTTAACATACGAAGCCAAACAAGTTGTTGAGCAATCATGGACCCAAAGCTTGGAATAGTGGAGAGGAAGTGTTAGGGGGATACTCACTGCAAACTCTATTGTACTTCTGCTTTCAGGTATGCATTTTGCAGTAGTTTACGGATACGTGTGAACATATGCTCTCTCTCACAAAAACTGGTGTATATCTAGGTTTTGGGACTTTGTTAGAAAGTGAACCACCTGAGATGGAATTAGAGTATACTATGAAAGGAAAGGCCTCACCCGAGTAATGAAGCTGAAGGGTTGTCATTCCACACCTGAAGTCTCTGGACACAGTCTGAAGTGAAGCATGTTGAGGTGGCAATCGTTGTGTTGGTTAGGTTGTGATCGGCAGATGCAATATTATTTGATATGGATTGGGAGAGGCATACAGGAAAGTGGGCCCTATCCAAGGGTTCCAGGACTGGAGGAAATAGAGGCTCTATAGTGGAGATGTGAGGTTCCTGCTGTCTTAGGGTTCAAAAAGACAACAGTTAATGTTATCATCACATTAATTGGTAATTGGGTTAACTTTGAAAAGTCCTTTTGTTAGGGTTTGCCGTACAGTACCCATTATCTTGTATATAGCTGTGCTATTGGTTGCTTCTGATCTACTTGGTCTAGCCTTTTGAGAGAGTCTGCATATCAATTACACTGCATATAATGAGAAAAGATTCAGTTTGTGTTTTGAAAAACTTTGAGACATAAAATTAATTTTCCCCCTCTCGTATTAACTAGTGATGTATATGACTACATTTTACTAGGAGTGTACATAAACTCCATTCCCACCACCAAAAGACTGTGACCCATCCCTCCCACCCACTCCCACCCCCCACCGTCCCAGGAAGCTGCATGTCTACCCTTCACCTCAGGGTTATTACTTTGGTGCCCTACTTACCACTCTCTGTCTTCTACTCCTCTCTCCATCTCTCTCTGTCCTATCCAACAATGACATCAATAACAACAATAATAACAGCAACAAGGGCAACAAAAAAGGGAATAAGTAAATAAATATTAAAAAAAAAGATTGTTCATCACATCCAAGTGGGATTTATCCCAGGAATACAAGATTGGTTCAATATATGCAAACCAATCAGTGTGATCCACCACATCAATAAAATAAACACCAAAAACCACAATTGTCTCAACAGACACATAGAAAACCTTGTAAAAAATCTAGCACCCCTTTAGGATCAAAACACTGTTATTAATCGCAAACAAAAAAATGAAAAGAAAAATAAGAGAAAGTTGTGGTATATATACATGTACACAATGGAATGCCATGCAGATGTCAAAAATAACAAAGTCATTTTCTTTGCCGTTTCTTAGACAGAACTTGAAGGTATCCTGTTGATGGAAATAAGCCGAAATGAGAAGGAAGAATACTAGATGATCTCATTCATATGTGGAACTTAAGAAGCAATGGCGCAAATGGAAAACCTAAGGTGGAACTTGGACTGGTTGTGGTGTCTTGCACCAAAGCAAAGGACTCTGGGGAAAAAAAAAGGGAAAGCAGTAGGATGGAGAGGCTGGATACATAAGAGTAGAAGAAGGATCTAGGTTAAGGGAGAGTGTTTCTTGAAGATATCTATTATGGGGAGATGCGTGGTTGGACCTATGTGTCAACAACTGTACTATAAACCATTAACTCCCCAACAAATTATAAAATAATAAATAATAATAATGACTGATTTCAGTATATAATAATTTGAGCTACTAGACTCTATAGTGATTCCTACATATGTTATTTTTGTATCCAGTTATAAATTAAATTGTGTTTCTTTTTAATAAAATGATATTTGACATAAGCATGAGAAGGGATTCCCTAACAGGAGGAACCTTCCAAGAGACAGTAGCAATGGTGTGGCCACCTCAGTAAAGAGGTTAAGGCAGGGGAGTCGGGCTGTAGCGCAGCGGGTTAAGTGCAGGTGGCACAAAGCACAAGGACCGGCATAAGGATCCCTGTTCAAACCCCGGCTCCCCACCTGCAGGGGAGTCGCTTCACAGGCGGTGAAGCAGGTCTGCAGGTGTCTATCTTTCTCTCCTCCTCTCTGTCTTCCCCTCCTCTCTCCATTTCTCTCTGTCCTATCCAACAACGACAACAACAATAATAACTACAACAATAAAACAAGGGCAACAAAAGGGAATAAATAAATTAAATAAATATTTAAAAAATAAATAAATAAAAAAAGAGGTTAAGGCAGATCCTGTAGGAAAGGGGATAGAATAGGGAGTTTAAGTTGTTAGGTTTTATTGCCAAGTAACAAGGTGAGAAATATAGGCATCTAAGAGTTATTAAGAACAGAAATGGTTTGGGATCTTACATATTCTCAAGTTTTGTCTCATATATAATTGGAAGATGTAACAGTTCACACAGTATATAAAGCAAGTAGTCTATCCAAACTAAATTTTGCTTCAATAACTATTGTTTAACATAGTCTCAGTTTCAGTTATCTTTTCTCTAGTACTTGCTGTTTTGCTCTTTCTCTTAGCTTTGGGTTTAGTTTGATCATCTTCCAACAACTTATACTGAAAATGTGATTACTGATTTCAGATTTGTCCACTTTATTATATGCATTGAAACTGCAAAACTGGTCTGAGCACTCACTGCTTTCACTTCATCCATGTTTTGGTTTTTAATTTCCATTTGTCATTGTCTCAATTTGTTAAATGTCCTTTTGATTCACTAGTTGTTCTTTTTTAATTTCTTTATTTGGGAATTAATATTTTACATTTGATAGTAAATACAAAAGTTTGTACATGCATAACATTTCCCACTAGGTCCTCTGTCATCCTTTTTGAATCTGTACTCTACCCCCCACCCACCCCAGAGTCTTTTACTTTGGTGCAATAAGCCAATTCCTGTTCAGGTTCTACTTGTGTTTTCTCTTCTGATCTTATTTTTAAACTTCTGCCAGAAAGTGAGATCATCCCATATTCATCCTTCTGTTTCTGACTCATTTCACTTAACATGATTTTTTCAAGGTTTATCCAAGATCGGCTGAAAACGGTGAAAGTCACCTTTTCTAATAGCCGAGTAGTATTCCATTGGATTCATATTTGTTCTACATATTAATGATCCTTTATTAAGAACATATCCTCGAACTTATGCATATTTGTATTTTACGTACTTTGAACATTTTAATTTTACCTCAGTATTCACACATTTTCATTGATGTATAAATTTGTACCTTTTTATTAAATTTAAGACATTTTTAAGATTATTTCTGCAAAAATTCATTTTTTAAAATATTTATTTAGTTATTCCCTTGTGTGTTGCCCTTATTGTTTTATTGTTGTAGTCATTATTGGTGTTGTTATTGTTGGATAGGACAGAGAGAAATGGAGAGAGGAGGGGAAAACAGAGAGGGGGAGAGAAAGACAGACACCTGCAGACCTGCTTCACCACTTGTGAAGTGACTCCTCTGAAGGTGGGGAACTGGGCTCAAACCAGTATCCTTACCTGGTCCTTGCGCATGCCACGTTAGATTATCCCACTGTACTATGTGGGCTTATCCCGCTGCTATACTGCCCGACTCCCCCAAAAATTCATTTTTTCTCTGTCTTCCTCTTCCCCCCTCTTGGAACTGCCATTATGAATATATTGGTTGATGTGACCTTGTGTCTTAATGTCTATTCATTTTGTACTTTACTTTATTTTATTTATTTATTTATTGCCTCCAAGTTTATCTCTGGGGCTTGGTAACTGCACTACAAATCCACTGCTCCTGGAGGCTATTTTTTCTACTTTTGTTGTCCTTGTTGTTTGTTGTTGTTGCTATTACTGCTGTTGTTATTGCTGTCATTGTTGGAGAGGACAGAGAAAATTGAAAGAGGAGGGGAAGACAGAGAGAAGGAGAGAAAGACAGACACCTGCAGACCTGCTTCACCACTTGTGAAGCGACCCCCTATAGATGGGGAGCCTGGGGCTCAAACTGGTATTCTTACACAGGTCTTTATGTTTTACACTATGTGTGCTTAACCCGCTGTGCTACAGCCCAGTCCCTGGTTCTATTTATTTTCATTATACATTTTTATTATTCTAACTCCTCAAGATTGATAATTTCAAGTGGTCTATCATCAAGTTAATTAATTATTGAGACTGCTTGAACTGTTACTTGAACCATCTGTTCAATAAGTTTTCCTTCTTAGTTGTTGTTCTTTATAATTTCAGAATTCACCTGGTTCCTTTTTATAATTTCTCTATATTTATTTATAAATTCCTATTTCAAGCATCATTATCTTTCCATTTTTATAACTTCCTTTAGCCCTTTCATCACTTCTAGAAAGTTTAATGTCAATACTTCCTTGAGACAATTACTCCTATAACTGGGGCATACTTTGTCTTTGTATGCTTCATAATTTGCTACTGAACATCTCAATTCCATACTCAGATAATTCTGTAAAAAATATTTTTGCTGTATTGTTTTCTTGTGCTCTCTAAGTACATATTATTTCAAAACTTCTGTTCCTTGGTTTGTATTTAGGAAATAAGTTTACAGATAATTCCTTGAAAGCCTGGGTCAAAAAAGATCTAATGAATGAAAAATAAATAAATAAAATATAGGTAGGTATATAACTAGAGATAGGTCTTCCACTCTTTGCAGATTGATTTTGTGTGGGGGCCTCCTTTTATATTTTTATAATTTAGTTACAATTCAACTTTTAATTTTTGCTTCCTTTTTATTTTAAGAATAAAAGTCAACCAGAATGTGAAATTTTATCTCTATTTTTTTTAAGTTTATATCAGAAGTTGGATATACACATTGCTTTCTAAACTGAAGAGCAAAGAAGTTAGCTTACCTAAGCATACTAGGGTTATAAAGTATTAAACCAAGATTTAACCAAGGACAATTAGACTACAGAATGTAAACTTGTAAAAGTAATGAAATATATTAGTTAAGTTTCAAACATGTTTATTTGCTTAAAATTAAACCACAACAACAAGTTGCCAGGGCCTGGTATTTTGTTTAATTACATTTCTATGTGGGTGGAAAATCCACAAAAAGGGTAAAACAAACATAACGTTTTCTAAAGTAATCAAATTATTTAAGGATTAAAACAAAAATATGTTTGCTGAAAAAAGAAAGCCAATGAAACAGAAATGCTCATGCACATCAGTCTCTTAGTTTTGAAATGGTCAAGTCCATTTCCCATGTTTTTTTCTTTTATCTATTTAAAAATGATACAAGGATTTTTATTTCTTCACTATGTTACTCAGTGTACACAAGTGCCACTAGTTAATCTCCAGAGCCTGACTAGAAAATCTCCCATTTAAATTCATGCCTTGACTCAGGGTCTGGTTGTGACTGTCTACCTGCTGTGATTTAGATCTGTAAAATATACTGGAGTCTTATAAGGTAACACTACCAGCTACTTTATAAGATACAGCTATATATAAAAATAGCATAAAAGGACATACATTATTGTGAGGACTTGTATGATACAGCAAACCCTAACAATGGGATTGTCAAAGTTAACCCAATTGTCAAATAATTTGGTTATAGCAATAACTATCTATTTCCTTCTTAAAACCTAAAACAGCAGGAACCTTCCCCTTTCTCTATAAAGCCCATATTTCTCCCAGTCCTGGAACCTCTACAGTGGGGCTCACTTTCCTGCATGCTTCTCTCAGTTCATACCTACTGATACTGCATCTGCTGATCCCAACCTAATCAATGCAACCAGGACTACTTTGGCATGTTTCACTTAGAACTGTGTCCAGAGACGTTAGGCATGGAATGACAACCCTTCAGCTTCATCATTCTGGTGAGATCTTTCCTAGCTCATATGGCTCCATAATTCCAGTTCGAGTGGTGCACTTCTTAACAAAACCTCAAAACCTAGATATACACTAGGTCCCATGAGATAGGGCATATGTATTCCATATGTTGGGGAATAAATATATTCCTTACAGCAAAAGTGCAAAGTAGTTTGCAGAGAGTCAATAAATGAAGCAAACAAATAGAAACACCCAAAAAGTCACCATAAACTACCTAATGAAATAGTTTCTACTTAGAAGTAGATACTCTCCTCAACTACCCATTACACGTCCCTCAATCACTCCAAAGCTAACCTTGTCAAAGTAAGGACCACAAAAGCTGAATAAAGGCAAGAGACTGGCATACTTTATTGATGACTCTTTAGTCACTATTAGGCCACCCCATCTCCTGGGGCCTTAGTCAGGGAGTCCTGGAATTCCCACACAGATATGATGGGCCTACGCCTCTAACAGATCCCTCTCTCCACTATCACTTGTCATCTCCACCGGAACAATATAATGGACCACATTGTGGGTCCCTGTAGGACCTTGCCCTCAATGTGGATCAACAAGGGTAAGGAATGTTCCATTCTCTGAAGAGAGGTTCAATAATATACTCTACCTACCACTCAAGGAATATGGATCCTGCAATTAGTGCAGCCTGGAATGTTCCTAGCTGTGACCATGGAATGTGAGCTCAGACCTACAGAGATGCAGAGGTTCCATAGGCTCCTGTGCTGAATATAGACACCAAATTAAATCAATGTGGCTTACATTTAACAACATTTATATACTTTCCCCACATTTTGGAGCTACTCTTTTCCCTGATCCACCTTTATAGTCATTTCTCCAACTATGACACTATCTCCCCAGACAATAACTTGGGTTCACCTGCATATTAGATGTCAAACTCAGTCAAAAACTAGTAAAGTCATGGGCCCCTTGGAATATACCTAAAGTAGACATACTAGATTTTTCCAAAATTGAGACCCCAAATATCTGCAATATTCTTGCCTTTAGGTTCATGACTAGTCAATATTTTTTTTCTGTTTTATATCTTAACTCTTTTTCAGCAACCAGGTTCCAGATGCTAACATGATGCCATCCAAACTTCCCTGGACAAACGACCCATCAATGTGTCCTGGAGCCCCACTTCTCCAGACCCCACCCCACTGGAGAAAGAGAGAGAAAGGCTGGGAGTATGGACCAACCTACCAACACCCATGTTCAGCGGGGAAGCAATTACAGAAACCAGACCTTCAACCGTCTGCACCCCATAATGATCCTAGGTCAATACTCCCAGAGGGTTAAAGAATAGGAAAGCTATCAAGGGAGGGGATCGGATACGGAATTCCAGTGATGGGAATTGTGTGGAATTGTTCCCCTCTTATTCTATGGTCTTACCAATATTTCCATTTTCTAAATAAAAAATTTAAAAATATATACTGCAGTCTTACATGAGAAGTGCCCCAAGAGTTCCAGCCATCGCTTATGTTCATAACACTTGCATACAACTTGAGTTGGGGGTAGGGAGCACAATGGTTTTCAAAGAGACTTTCATGCCTGAGGCTCCAAAGACTCAGATTCATTCATGCATACCACCATAAGCCAGATCTGATCAGTGCTCTGGTAAACAATAAAATAATAATAATAAATAAATAAAAGTGGGAACTATAAAAAAAGAAAAAGAAAAAAGAAAGATCTCAGAGAAGGACTCAATTCAATTCTCTTTTCTTATTCAATTATTTTTCTTATGTAATACTAATGCCAATATCGACATAATGAACACAATGTGAAATGTCAGTTTTGAAATTTCGTATTAAGATTTGTGGGTCTTCTTGACCTATAAGCTCAGATTAATAGGGACTTAGTGGTTACACAGGCTCTGGTGATATATATGGAGGTAAATAGTTAATTTTAGTCACAGAATTTTTTTTTTCAGAAAAGGGAGATACTGCCTGCCTTAATTCAACTTTCTAGCCCTTTTCTCTACTCTGATACTATTCTCTCAGATAATATTCCTGTCCAACCTCAGGCTAGTTACCAAACTCAAGCAAACTACCATAGCTGTGTGCCCTCAGGAACATGCATAAAATGGATTTCCTAGCTTTCTTCTACGATAAAATCCCTACTCTCACCAATCTAATCCTAATTTTTGATTCCTGTTCATTACCATCTTGTCTCAACTTAGGTCATGCCACCTTCCAGACACCAAGTTACAGACAACATGATTCCATCCTGACTTTTCTGGACAAACAACCTCACCAATGTGTCCTGGACCCTTGCATCTCCAGAATTCTGGTCCACTAGGTAAAGATAGAAACAGGATGGGGGTATGGATTGACCTGTCAACACCCATGCTCGTGGAGAAGCAAATACAGAAGCCAGAACTCCTATCTTCTGCTCCCCCAAAACAACCTTGGTCCATACTTCCAGTGGGGCAGAAGTGATAGGATAAAGATATGAGAGCTCTGAACTCCAGCTCCATCAGTACCCAGAGATACAGAACAGGAGAGAGACATATGGAGGTAGTTATGTTGTCATACATGACATAGAGGGGAAGAGAGAATTGAGTCAGAAAAAAAAATGGGCAACTATGTATAAATGTGGACAGATAGTTGTAGAGATGATGATTGGCCCATGTCTACAACCTAGGGAAACTGTGGTGGATTTCAGTGGGGAGACTGAAAATTCATAACTCTGGTGGTAGGAATGGTGTGGATTCAAACCCCTGTCAACATGTAATTATGTAATACAAAAATAAATAGATAAATTTAAAAACAGAATTGTGGGTCTGCAAATTAGCTCACCTAGATACTATGTCTGCTTTACTGTGTACATATTTTAGATTCTAAACTCGCTTCTTCTCCACAGAAGGGCTCTTTGGTGCTGTGATAGCTTTTCCTTTCTCCCTCTGACTCTGTTCCAGCCTCCACTTTTTTTTTCCACCAGGGTTATCATCACTAGGGTAATAACTATAGAATGACTCCATTGCTCCAGTGACCAGTGTTTTGTTTATTTTTATTCTTTGCTTTTTGCTTAATAGAATCTGAGAGACAGAGAGGTAAGGACAGAGAGAAGCGATACAGTGATGCTCGACTAATTATGATGTTTTCTCCCTAATTTTGACAGGTGGACATCTGGACTAGAACACCAGTCCTCATGCACTGGCAAATATTTATCCACATACAGAAAACCAGGCTTGATAAATTAATATGGAGTGATCTTACTTAAGCACAGAAGTTGAGGAATAAGAACAGAAAGGGGAACACAAAGTAGAATTTGGACTGGGTTTCGTGTATTGCACCAAAGTAAAGGACTCTGGCGTTCTGGGGGGTGGGTGGGCATTCAGGTTCTGTTACATGATGGAGGAGGAGAACCTAGGCTGGGGGTGAGAGTGCTTTGCAAAAAACTGAGAAATTATACACACGTATTAAAAACTTTATTTACTGTAAATCATTAATTTCCCCAATTAAAAAATAAAGAGAGAAAAATAAAAAAGAAAGTCAGGCTTAAGTAGTCATCATCCGTCATGCTAGGTTACTTGTCAGGCAGACCCCCCTGCTCCATCTTCCACTGCTGACACTATGGCCTATTTACATAATCATTGTTTGCCTGATCTATCTTCTTTCTACCTCAAGACCCACCCTGCCTGCAGAGTGTTAATTCATCCCACCAGTTAAAACCATCACAACAGTTGGTAAGGACGCTTCCACCTTCCCAGCATGCCTTTTGCCTCTCTCTACCCCCTTTCCTAGCTATCTCCGTTCCTGACTTGCCACTTCCTGTTTTACCCTATAAAGCCACTTCTGTTTCTGGTTTCTCTCTCTTCCTCACTCTCTTCTCTTTTCTCTCCCGCGACCGACCTGGAGAAGGGCTGGTGTGCAGAGTGGGAGTCGGCTATTGCAGTTTGGCGCCAAGTGGCTTAACCCAATGTGCTCACACCGAGTCGGGTCCCCACAAGAATAAAGAATTGTATTACCAGGTTGCCACGAGTTCCTGGATCCTCTTTCCCTCCCACAATGCTAGCTGGGCAGTTACTCAACACAAGAGAGCCCTACTCTCTTGTGTCCTGAATTTAGTACATGTTATTTTCTCTGCTGGTTAGTTTCTTTCTTCATTCATATCAGCAATTTAAATAACACCAGTAAGTGTCTTATACTGTGTGAGTTGGTTAGCTGTTTCATTTCTAGACTACCCTAAAATATTAAAAAAAAAAAAACCTTGAAAGCAAAGGTTATGACACCACTAAAAATTCAGTGTGCAACAGTGACTTACACATAGTTGGTGAATCATTGATCACATTTATGAGAGGTAACTATTACATGATAAATCTTTGCATTGATCCAGGTGATGACATGTTCATCTTTCCTCCTCATAATAATCCTATACGAGAAGTAGGTTTCTAAATTATTTTTATTACTATTTCCATGATATTTATGTTATGATTATTGGAATGGTACAAGTGAGAAGATTTAAGTAACTTGTTTTCACAGTGCTAATAATTAATAAGGCTTAAATGAATTTTACTTTTGCTGTTTTATTTTTAATTTTTAAAAGTCGTTTTTTAAAATTTCTTATTAATAGTAATTTACAAGATTATAAAATTACAGGATATAGTTCCACACTGCACCTATTACCAAAGTGCTGTGCCCCTACATTCCCAAAAATAGCCACCACAGTTCAGATAATTTTTCTTTTGTTTTGCCTCCAGAGTTATAGATGGGGCTCAGAGCCTGCGTTATGAATCCACTGCTTCAGGAGGCCATTTTTCCCATTTTATTGCCCTTGTTGTTATTATTGTTATTGTTGCCACTGCCATTATTGTTATTGGGTAGGACAGAGAGATACTGAGAGAGGAGGGTAAAACAGAGAGGGGGAGAGAAAGATAGACACCTGCAGACCTGCCAGGGGCTTGAACCAGGGTCCCTGCACTTCACCACGTGCACTTAACTTGCTGCTCTACTTCTCGACCCCCCAGATGAACTTTTGACTATAACTTTACACCCAATCAAAATAGCTTTTAAGTTTGCCCATTTAGCATCAATTAAGAATAAAAGTACAGCTTAATTTTGCCTTAATTTTTTGTTGTTGCCATTCATTTTTTTCCAGACTTATGTTGTCACTTTTAAAAAAAGAAAGCATTTATTGTTACAAATGTCTTTGTGAAAGCAGTCTAATCTTTCATCACCTTCTGGATGCTCCTATATTTGCATAATAACTTTAACTCTGCTATCTCTATTGACTCTCTGTCTCTTCCTTAAGGTTAAAGTACAAGAGAGCCCGAGTGTGCACTCTTCTCAAGAGTGGTCCTTGCCACCTCATTTCTCAGTGGCTTTTGCTGAGCTCATCTGTTCAGGAAGCCAGGCTTTGTAAAGGCTCTTTTGCTGGCTAATTGCATTCTCAGATCTTCTAAGAAGGCTGGCACACCTGCTCTCCACTTTACCATATCTTTTGATTTTGAAATACTTACCTTTGATTATGTGAAAATCTTCTGTAATTGTAAAATGTGCTTAGTAAGTAACCCAATACCTTTTCTGTTACCTTTTTACCTGAAAGAGAGGCTATTTTAATTGTCAAGTTTAATAACAAGGGGGAAAAAAGTCTTTGTATGTAATCCCATTTCAAGAGATGAACTTAAGTCACCTGGTGTTTAGCAGATGTTAAACAGATCTAAGCTGTACAGTTAACACAGTTCCACATTGTTTAGCTGGAATAGTACAAAAAACATATTTCTAGAGAAAAAAAATATATATCTTATGAGAAACTAAAGGAAAAAAGCAGAAATATGAATCTGCTTATAAATAAATTCCCATGGAATAAAGTAGGGGAAACATAAAAATAAAACAAATCTTTCTCTATAATATTCACCATAAATAATGAATTTATTTCTTTTTTAAATTTACTTATTCCATTTTTGTTGCCCTTGTTGTTTTATTGTTGTAGTTATTATTGTTGTCTGTCTTCGTTGTTGGGTAGGACAGAGAGAAATTGACAGAGGAGAGGAAGACAGAGAGTGGGAGAGAAAGAAATCTGCAGGTGGCTTCATCATTATCCATAGCTGAGTAGCATTCCATTGTGTGTATATATTTCTTAGTTTTTCATTTGTCATTGGATAACCAGGTTGTTTTCTGGTTTTGGCTATTACAAATCATGCTGCTATGAACACATGTATACACAGATTGCTTTAGATTCATAGGAATATGTTTTTTTCTTTTTCTTTTTTTTTCCCCCTTAGGATAAATCTTCAGAAGAAGAATTCCCAGATCATGATGTAGTTCTGTTTCTATCCTTCTGAAATTTTTGCAGTTCTCTACAGGGGTTGAACTAAACTACATTCCCATCAGTAGTTCAGCAAGGTTCCTCTGCATCTGCAACCTTTCCAACATTTGTTGTTACTATATTTTCTGATGTATGACATTCTTATAGAATTAAAGTGGCATCTCAGTATTCATTTCTCTGGCAATCAATACTGTGGACCATTTTTTCCGTATGTCTTAGTGTTTTGGATCTCTTCTTTAGTGGATATTCTATTCATATTCTCTCCACTTTTGGATGGAGTCACTTGTTTTATTGTTGCTGAGTTCTGTAAGCTCTTTATATATTTAGTTATTAGCCTTGTCTCATGTATAACATGTAAATATCTACAATTATGTAAGGAGTTGCTTTCTTTGTGTGATGCTTTCTTTTGCTGTTCAGGATCTTTTCAATTTTATATAGCTCAACTGGCTTATTTTTGTCTTATTTTTCCTTGCAATTGAACTTAAATTATTGAAGATGCATATAATACTTAAATGGAAAAGAGTTCTACCAATATTTTGCTCTAAGTAGTGTGTGTGATTAACCAGGTGCACTACCACCTGGCCCATATATTTTCCTCTAGGTATTTGATAGTTTCTGGCCTAACATCCAAGTCCTTGATCAATTTGAAATTTACTTTAATGTGTGGTGAAATGTAATGGTTCAGTTTCATTCTTCTGCTCATTTCAAACAAATTTCCCCAGAACAATTTGTTGAAAAGACTTTCATTTTTCCATTTCATACTTTGGGCTCCCTTTGTCAAAATTTAAATGTACATGGATGTGAGGACATTTCTTGGCTCTTAATTCCATTATTATGGTCAATGAGTCTTTTTTTTTTTTTCAGTAATAGTCAGTTTGAGTTACAATGGCCATATAGTATAGCCTGATCCTAGAGAGTGATGCCTCCAGCCCTTTTTTTTAAATTATTATTATTGTTTTTGTGATTCAAAGCATTTTATAGTTCCAGAAAAAAACTAGAAAAACATGTTAAGTGAAATAAGTCAGAAAGGGAAGGATGAATATAGAATGAACACACTCATTAACAGAAATAAAAAACAAGTTCAGAAGGGAAAACACTAAGCAGAACTTGGACTGGAGTTGGTGTATTGCACCAAAGTAAAAGACTCTGGGGGGATGGGGGTACAGGTCCTGGAACAGGGAAGAAGAGGAGCTAGCGTGGGTTGAATTGTTATGTGGAAAACCAGAAATGTTATGCATGAACAAACTATTGTACATTGCTGTCAACTGTAAATCATTAATCCTCCAATAAATAAATATTTTTAAAAAGAGCTATAGCAACACAGTAATAGTAGGGGATTTCAATACCCCACTCTCTCAAATTGACATTTCATGGAAGCAGAAAATCAATAAAGACATGAGGGAACTAAATGAAGAGATGAATAAGCAAGAACAACTGGATATTAGCATTCATTCACCCCATGAAACTGGAATGCACATTCTATTCTAGCCTACATGGTTCATTCTTAATAACAGACCATATGTTAGTCCACAAAGACAGTGTCAACAAATTTAAGAGCTATGAAAACGTCCTAAGCATCTTCTCAGATCACAGATGAATTAAATTAACACTTAAAAAAGCAAAAATTACTAATAAGTCCTAAAATATGGAAACTCAGCAGTAATTAAAAATTACAGGGTCATCACCTCATCTGCACTATTACAATCTTTAGGTCCATGATTGTTCAACAATTTGTTTGGCTTTGTATGTTAACTCTCTTTTCAGCCACCAGGTTCCAGATGCCAGCAAAATACTGACCAGACTTCCCTGGACAGATGACCCCACCAATGTGTACTGGAGCTCCACTTCCCCAGAGACCCACCCTACTATGGAAAGAGAGAGGCATACTGGGAGTATGGATCGACCAGTCAACACCTATGTTCAGCGGGGAAGCATTTACAGAAGCCAGACCTTCCACCCTCTGTGACCCACAACGACCCTGGATCCATACTCCCTGAGAGATAGAGAATGGGAAGGCTATCAGGGGAGGGGATGGGATATGGATATTGGGTTATGGGAATTGTGCGGGAACTGTACCCCTTATATTCTATGATTTTTTTAAATGTCTCCTTTCTTAAATAAAAAATAATTAAAAAATACAGAGTCAAAGAGGAAATTAAGGAATAAATTAAAATGTTTCAAGAATTCATGAAAATGAAGACACAAACTATCAAAATATTTGAGATACAGCTAAGGCAGTACTACTAGGGAAGTTCATAGACATACAAGCACACAATAGGAAACAAGAAAAAACTTAAATAAAACTTAAATAAACAACCTGACTGTACAGCTTAAAGACTTAGAAGAAAAATAACACAGGATCCCTAAATCAACCAAGAAGACTGAAATAACTAACGTTAAGGCAGAAATAAATAACACTGACAATAAGAGAAGCATAAAAAAAGATCAATGAAGCTAATTGCTGGTTCCTCAAAAGAGTAAACAACGGAGTCAGGCAGTGGCACGTGGCACGCCGCACACAGTGCACACAGCCCCGGCTCCCACCTACAGGGGAGTCACTTCACAGGTTGTGAAGCAGGTCTGCAGGTGTTTATCTTTCTCTCCAGCTCTGTCTTCCCCTCCTCTCTCCATTTCTCTCTGTCCTATTCACCAACAACATCAATAACCACAACAATGGTAAACAACAAGGGCAACAAATGGGAAAATAAATAAATAAATATTTTTAAAAGAGTAAACAAAATTGACAAATACTTAGCCAGACTCACAAAACAAAAAAGGAAGAAGACTCAAATAAGTAGGACTGTAAATGAGAGAAGAGATATCACAATAGACACTACAGAAATCCAATCTATCATGTGAGGTTTCCATGAACAACTATATACCACCAAGCTAGAGAACCTGGAAGTAATGGACAAGTTCCTAGATGCCTACAAACTTCCAAATTAAATAGAGGAACTAGAAAATATGAACAGGCCAATCACAGCCAAAGTAATTGAAATAGTTATTAAAAACCTTCCCAAGAATAAAAGTCCTGGACCAGATTATTTAAAAATGAATTATGGGAGTCGGGCGGGCGGTAGCACTGCGGGTTAAGCACACCTGGCGCAAAGTGCAAGGACCTGCGTAAGGATCCCAGTTCTAGCCCCCAGCTCCCCACCTGCAGGGAAGTTGCATCACAGATGGAGAAACAGGTCTGCAAGTGTCTTTCTCTCCCCCTCTGTCTTCCCCTCTCCATTTTCCTCTGTCCTGTCCAGCAATGACGACATCAGTAACAACAATGGTAACTACAATAAAATGACAAGGGTGACAAAAGGGAATAAATAAATATTTTTTAAAAATGAATTCTATAAAACCATCAAGAAATAGTTAATACCTCTACTTGTAAAAGTCTTACAGAAGATTGAAGACACAAGGATACTCCCTTCCAGCTTCTATGAAGCCAACATCACCCTAATACCAAGAACAAACAACAACAAAAGAAAACTACAGACCAGTTCTCTGATGAACATAGACACTAAACTGTTGAATAAACTTCTAGCCAACTGGATATAGCAGTATATTAAAAACATTGTTGATTGAGGGGGCCAGGTGGTGGTACACCTGGTTAAGTGCACACATTACAGTGCACAAGGACCCGGGTTCAAGCCCTTGATCCCCACCTGCAGGGGGAAAGCTTCATGAGTGGTGAAGTAGGGCTGCAGGTGTCTCTCTGTCTCTTTCCCTCTCTATCTCCCCCTCCCTTCTCAATTTCTTTCTGTCTTTATCTAGTAAATAAATAAAAATAGCTAAAAAAGGAAAATTAAACAAAAATATTTAAAAAAAAACATTGTTGATTATGACCAAGTGAGGTTTATCCCAGATATCAAAGCTGGTTTAATATATGTATATCAATCAGTGTGATTCATCACATCGTCACCCAATCTGGTCCCCTATGCCTACACTGAACTCTGTTCCAGACTCTTGGAAACAGAGTTGGCAGTCAGCTGAGGTAAAGAATAAACACCTCATCACAGACCCCTGCAAGCCTCAACCCGGCTTTGACCTAGCACGTTATGATTGGGTCCTCCTCAATCGCTATCGAACAGGCCATGGCCAGTGCACCACTATGTTCCATCGCTGGGGAGCCAGAGAAGACCCGAACTGCCCCTGCGGCTACAGACAGACTATGACCCACATAGTCAACGACTGCCACCTCTCCCGATTCAAAGGAGGTCTCGAAACTTTACATCAGGCTCAACCTGACGCTGTTGACTGGCTATGAAAGAAGGGCAAAGGCTAGAAGAAGAATCACATCAATAAATGCAAGACAAAAACTACATGGTTATATCAATAGATGCAGAGAAAGCCTTTGACAAAATCCAACATAACATTATGATCAATACATTACAAAAAAATGAGAACAGATGGAAACTTCCTCAATATAATGGAGTCCATATGTAGCAAACCTACAGCCAACATCATACTTAATGGTGAAAACTGGAAGCATTCTTCCTCAGATCGGCTACTACACTGGGCTACCCACTTTCACCATTACTATTCAACATAGTGTTAGAAGTTCTTGACACCATAAAGTTAATAATAAAAGAGTGTCCTATTAGACTTAGATACCCTCCCTCACTCATGCCAGAGCTAACCATAACAAAGTAAGGACTATAAAAGCTGAATAATGACAAGTGACTGGTATATTTTAATGATGATTCCTTAGTCACTATCAGGCCACTCCATCATCTGGGGCCCTTGTCAGGGAGTCCTGAAATTCTTAAACAAACATGAGGGACCTAGACCTTAATAGATCCCTCTCTTATTGTTACTGGTCATCTCTATAGGAACAATACAACAGACCCCTTTGTGGGTCCCCATAGGACATTGCCCTCAACGTGTATCAACAATGGTAGAGAATGTTCCCTCCTCTGAAGGGAGGCTGGACAACATACTCTCATGTTCCACCTGAGGAAGACAGGTCCTGAATTTGGTGCAGCTTGGAACATTCCTACTCATGATCAAAGAATGTGATCTCAGATCTATGGGGATGCAGAGGTCACATAGGCTCCTAAGCTGAATATGGGCCCCAGATCACATCAAATTAATGGGGTTTATGTCAACAATATTTATACAACTTTCCCGTATGTGGGGGATACTCTTTTCCATAATCTAGCTTTCTGGTCCTTTTTCCAGCCATAACATCATCTTCTCAGACAATAACTTGGATCCACTGGCATATCAAATGCCTGGCAGAGGAAAAAATCAAAAACAAAAATAAAAAAAAAAACAAACTACTATAGTCATGGGCTCTTTGGAATATAACTGAAATAGGACTACTATCTACATAACGGAGAATCCCCCCTCAACTCTTCATATGAACTTTTCCATCCTTTATGTTCATGCTTAGTCAACGATTTTGGGGGCTCTATATGTTAACTATTTTTTCAGCCACAAGGTTCCAGATGCTAACATGATGACAACCAGACTTCCCTGGGAAGATGACCCCACCAATATGTCCTGGAGCCCCGCTTCCCTAGAACCCTGCCCCACTAGGGAAAGAGAGAGGTATGCTGGGAGTATAGATTGACCTATCAACACCCATGCTTAATGGGGAAGCAATTAAAGAAGCCAGAACTTCCACCTTCCGCACCCCATAATGACCCTGGGTAAAGAATAAGAAAGCTATCAGGGGAGGGGAAGGGATAGAGTTCTAGTGGTGGAAATTGTGTGGAGTTGTACCCCTCTTATCCTATGGTTTTTGTCAGTGTTTCCTTTTTATAAATTAAAATTTGGAGAAAAAAAAAGAATCATGTAGGAGTAAGGAATTAAAGGGATACAGATTTGAAGAGAAGAAGTTAAAATCTCACTATTTGCAGATGATGGGATAGTGTATATAAAAGCCTAAAGATTCCAGCAGGAAGCTTTTGGAAATTATCAGGCAATATAGTAAGGTGTCAGGCTACAATATTAACATACAAAAGTCAGTGGCATTCCTCTATATCGCCATGATACACAAGTTGAAATAGATGTATAGAAGCTTAATTTGAAAGGTTGGAACAAGATGTTTTACCCAATAATGGAAAAAAAAAAAGACAGAAACATCATTGTTTCCAGATAAAATACACTTACTTTCAGGCCAAGAAACTAATCAGAAATAGATAGTGGCCCTACATAATTGTCAAAAGATCAATATAACAAGAAGAAATTATAAATTTATATAATTCAAACACAGGTGCACCCAAATATATAAAACAAGTACCTAGAGAACTCAAGGGAGACATTCATTGATATTAACACAACAGTCTGAGATCTTAGCACAACATTCATAGCAAAAAATATCACTCAGACAAAAAGTCAACAGGGAAATAGTGCTCTTAAATGAAACCACAGATCAGATAGACTTAACAAATATATACAGAATATATTATCCCAAAATAAATGAATGCAAATTCTTCTCAAGTACACATGGAAAATTCACAAGAACTTAGCATATGTTGGGTCTCAAAGACAACCTAAATAAATATGTGAATGTTAAAAACATAAAAAGCATGTTTTTCAGACCATACAATGTCTGATGATATGAAGTTAGAAACCATCCACTAAAACAAAGAAACAAACAAAAAGGTGAAAGAAAGAAACAAAGAGAGAAAGGAAGGAAGAAAGGCAGGGAGGGAGGGAGGGAGGGAGGCTCCAAAGTATGGAAACTAAACATGGTTTCTCAATAACACATTGGTCACTGAAGATATTTTTAAAAAATGATTAGAAATTACCCAAAAATAAATGAAAACGAAGAAACCAGCTATCAGACCCTATGGGATTCAATAAAAGCAGCCCTGCTTGGGAAGTTCATAGCAATACAGTACCATATTAACAAAAAGGAGTGAACAGGGGACCAGGTGGTAGCACACCAGGTTAAGCACACATAGTGTGAAGCACAAGGACCAGTGCAAGGATCCTGGTTTAAACCCTTGGCTCCCTGTCTATAAGGGGACGCTTCACAAGTGGTGACGCAGGTCTTCAGGTGTCTGTCTTTCTCTACCAGTATCTTCCCCTACTTTCTCAATTTCTCTCTGTCCTACCCAACAAAAACAACAGAAACAACAACAATGGGAAAAAGATGGCCTCCAGGAGCAGTGAATTCATAGTGCTGGCACTGAGGCCTACCTATAACCCTGGAGGCAATAAATAAATAAATAAATAAATAAAGGCGTGAACACTAATCTAATAACTCAAGTGAACCAACTGACAAGGAACAACAAGATAGGAAACAGATCAAATCATAGCAGAAATCAATGAAATAGAAAACAAAAAGACCATCAGGAATACTCACAAACACATTCTATGAGGCTTATATCACTCTGATGCCCAAAGCAGGAAAGTACTCTATCAAAAAACAGAACTATAGACCTTATGACTGACAACCTATAGATCTTATTGTAACCAACAAAATTTTCAAAAACCAAGTGTGATTCATTACTGGTAAGCAGGGATGGCTCACCATTCACAAGTCAACTAATGTAATCAGTGTAATTAATTAATACCACATCAACAAAAAGACAAAAATCATAGGACCTTACCAATCTCTGCAGAAAAAAAAAGCATTTGACAAGGTCGAACACCCATTTATGATTAAAAAGAAACTCAAGAAACTGGAAGAAAAATTCCTCAGGATAACAAAGGTGAAAGAAAAATTCCTCAGGATAATAAAGGTGAAAGAAAAATTCCTCAGGATAATAAAGGTTATATATGACAAACTCACAGCTAATATCATACTCAAAGTGGTAAAACTGAAAGCTTTCCCCTAAAATCAAGAACTAGGCAAGATATCACTCCCACCACTTCTATTTAACATAGTCAAATATACTATGTCAAATTCTAACAATAGGGTTTCCAAAGAAAAATAAGGTCCTAACTTGGTAATAATGATAAATAACCATTGCAACTTTATCCTCTTTATAAAACTACAAGAAACCTTTCCTATTCTCTTTAAAATAAATATTGATTTATGTCCTGCAGCCTTGGGTATTTTATTTGTATGCCTTGATGCCTTACCTTGTAATACTTCCTTTGTCTGTCTCAACTAAATTGCCACTACCAGTGCCACCATGCCAGCTCATGCTGCTACTATTGCCTTTTTCTTGTGGCTTGTCTCCAGTGATGGCAAGCCTGATAAATCAACTTCCCAATTCCTTTAGCCTGGTGAGACCTTTCCTAACACATGGGACTACCTAATTTCATTTCAGCTGAAGCATTTTTCTTTTTTCTTCCTTCAGCTGAATCATTTTTCAACAAAGTTACAGATCCTAGACATACACTATGGTCTATGGTACTTTGTACACGTGTTCATGTCTCCACAATTTAGGGGAAATTCTAAATTTAAAACTAAAAATGTGCAGCACACTATTCCTAAGACATGAAAATTATAGTGGTTATCTTTGGGAGATGGGAAGATGGGGATACAGAACTTTGATGGTGTCTGTGGTATGGAACTATATACTGTAATCTTATAATCTTGTAACCTGTTATTAATCAGAAATAAAACTATTAAAGTGGAAGTCCTTAGTAGTCCTCTGTGATTAGATTTAGATCTAGTAAGCTTGGAAATATAACATAATAACTTAAAGAAGGCACCATAAATTCTCTATTATTCTCAGATATTTACTTCTTCTTCTTTTTTTTTTTTTTTTTTTTTGCCTCTAGGGTTATGACTGTAGCTCAGTGCCTGCATTATGAATCCACTGCTCTTGGAGGCCATTTTTCTCATTTTGTTGCCCGTGTTGTTGTTGTTGTTATTGTTGTCATTGCTGTTGTTGGATAGGACAGAGAGAAATCAAGAGAAGAGGGGAAGACAGAGAGGGGGAAAGAAAGACACTTGCAGACCTGCTTCACCACTTGTGAAGCAACCCCCCTGCAGGTGGGGAGCTGGGAGATCCTTACACAGGTCCTTGAGCTTCACACTATATGCACTTTACACCATATGCACTTAACCCACTGCACTACCACCTGGCACCCAAATATTTACTTCTTAGGCCCAGATATCTTCACTTCCTACTTCCTTCCTATCCCTACTTCACTTCTTTCATTCACTCTATTCAACTAACTATACAAATGACAGTAAACAGGGGTTGTGGGGTGGTATACCTGTTAAGTGCACTTATTACCAAGTGCAAGGAATAGGGTACAAGCCCCCTGCTCTCCACTTGCAGGGAGGACGCTTTATGAGAGCTGAAGAAGGTCTGCAAGAGTCTGTCTTTCTCTCCTCTATCTCCCCCTCCTCTCTCAATTTCTTCCTGTTCTATGAATAATAATAATAATAATAATAATAGCATTTTGAGTCCATTCTTTCATACCAAAAGAAAAAGTAAGGCTGGGGGAAGATGGCGCCCTGAGAAATCACTAACAGCGAGTGCTCTGATAGCATCGTCGGCAACGGTAGGATTTTCTGCCTTTAGCAGGCCAGTCAATAAGGGGGGGGGCACCAAAGAAGTGATTACAGTTTAATTTGGGTTAACAATTAGAACAAAGGTGACACGGACTCGCGGGGCGCCAGAATTCCCAGGCGGCGCCAGGCAAGGCGAGTGCGCCCGGCATTGTCCTCCGCCCTCCCGGGAAGGCGGCTCCTCCGCCGGTTGCAGAACGTGGCAGGCAGAGGACCCGGAGAGAGCACTTTAGCTCGGGGGCTTTCTCTTGGGAGTTGCCAGGGTCCACCGCGACCCTGAGGGTGGATCCAAAGACTTCTTGAGTATAGCTCTCATTGGATCAAAGGACTTGGAGCTAGTTTTCATTTTTGAGAAATCCTTTAAAAAAGTCTGGAGGGCGGGGTTTCCCGGAAGATGGCGATTGAGAAGCAGCTAGCCTTTGAGCTCCAGACACATCTCTTGTAAACAATAGGATTTTCTGCCTTTAGCAGGCCAGCCAATAAGGGGCCATAATGGTCATACCAAGGATGTGTCTATAACTTAATTTGGGTTAAGAATTAGAGTAGGGGAAAAAACTCTTTTTTCTTCCTTTTAATTTTCAAGCATACATCCTTCCCGCCGCCCCCCCCGCCACCCCCCCCCTTAAGCAGTGCCTGGGACCAGCTACTAGCAGGATACCCCATACCACCAAACAGGTTTTTTTTTGTTTTTTTTTTGTTTTTTTTTATTCACTGATACACATTTGGGAAGTTCCTAGCACTGCTCTTTAATTACAACTCTTCTTCTTATCTTCTCCCTTTTCTCTCTCTTAACTCTCTCTATCTCTCTCTCTCTTTTTTTTTTTTTTTAATCTTGTCATACACTTCTTTCTTCTTTGCCTTTCTGAATTTGTGAATTACTTTGGGGAAGAAATCTGACCCAGAGTGGACTCTCTATGTGTCTATCTCTGCTCTAGTTCCCTTTACACTCTTGTTACCCCTAGAATATACACTGGATAGTAGATTTGCATAACTGTCTATTCTTGCTATGCTCTCTTCCTTTTATCTTTCTTCACTGGGATTTGGTTACTATTTTTTCACGGACTGGAGAAATTGTTTGGCTAACTGGTAACGATTAAACTCCTTCAATACTTACTTCAGTTGCTACTGTTATTCCGGAGGTTGGTGAGTGAAATTGTCATAAACGTATTTAGTACAGTGTTACTTGTGCTCAAAACACAACAACTGAGGAACAACAGAGCATTAAAAAAAAAAAAAGAGAGAGAAACACATAAATTAAAAAAAAAATGGGTAGATTAAAAACAAATAAAACTGCTACCCCAATGAATGAAGACAAGAGCCCAGAAGAAACCACAAATCAGTCAGAAGTAACCATAGATAAGAAAAGTATGCAAGCAATAATAAACTTATTAATCACAGAAATGAAAACAACATTGGAGGAAAGAAATGGCAGTATTAGGGAAACAACAGTTGAGACCCCCAAGGAAAATACTGATTATCTTGAGACAATTAGAGAACTGAAAGCTGAAATAGCTGTAATGAAGAAAGAAGCTGAGGCAAGGGAAAGCAGACTAACAGAAGCAGAAAACAGAATTAGTCAGACAGAGGATGAGTTAGAGAAAACTAAGAAAGAGGTGAAAGAGCTTAAAAAGAGATTGAGAGACACTGAAAACAACAACAGAGACATATGGGATGATCTCAAAAGAAGTAACATTCGTATAATTGGCCTGCCAGAGGAAGAAAGAGAGGAAGGGGAAGCAAACATTCTAGAGGAAATAATACAAGAAAATTTCCCAGACCTGAATAACAGAAAGGATATCAAGGTGCAAGAGGCCCAGAGAGTACCAAACAGAATCAACCCAGACCTGAAAACACCAAGACACATCATAGTCACAATGAGAAGAAGTAAGGATAAAGAAAGGATCCTAAAGGCTGCAAGAGAGAAACAAAAAGTCACATACAGGGGAAAACCCATAAGACCTTCTGCAGATTTCTCAACTCAAACTCTAAAAGCCAGAAGGGAGTGGCAAGATATCTATCGAGCCCTGAATGAAAAAGGGTTTCAACCAAGGATTATATATCCTGCTAGACTTTCATTCAAGCTAGATGGAGGGATCAAAATGTTCTTAGACAAACAACAGTTAAAGGAGGCAACTATCACCAAGCCGGCCCTGAAAGAGGTACTAAAAGACCTCTTATAAACAAGAACATCACTATAATACTTGTAATATATCAGAGTAAACAAATTGTTTTTTAGAACAATGGCACTACAATACATTAAATCCATAATATCAATAAATGTCAATGGCTTAAACTCACCCATCAAAAGGCACAGGGTGGGGGGATGGATCAGAAAACATAACCCAACCATATGCTGCTTGCAAGAATCACATCTGTCACAACAAGATAAACACAGACTTAAAGTGAAAGGATGGAAAACTATCATACAGGCTAACGGTCCACAAAAAAGGGCAGGAACAGCCATTCTCATCTCAGACACGATAGATTTTTAAATTAAATAAAGTAATAAATGATAGGCAAGGACATTACATAATGATTAGAGGATCAATCAGCCAAGAAGACTTAACAGTTATTAACATCTATGCACCCAACGAGGGACCATCTAAATACATTAAACACCTATTGAAAGAATTTCAAAAATACATCAATAGTAATACAATAATAGTGGGAGACTTCAATACCCCACTCTCACACTTAGACAGATCAACAAAGCAGAGAACCAATAAAGATACAAGAGAATTGAATGAAGAGATTGACAGACTAGACCTCTTGGACATTTTCAGACTCCTCCACCCCAAAAAACTGGAATACACCTTCTTTTCAAATCCACACAACACATACTCAAGGATAGACCACATGTTAGGCCACAAAGACAGCATCAATAAATTCAAGAGCATTGAAATCATCCCAAGTATCTTCTCAGACCACAGTGGAGTAAAACTAACTTTTAACAACAAACGGAAAATTATTAAAAGACATAGAATTTGGAAACTAAACAACATGCTCCTTAAGAACCACTGGATCAGACACTCACTCAAACAGGAAATTCAAATGTTCCTGGAAACTAATGAAAATGAAGACACAACCTATCAAAATATTTGGGACACAGCTAAAGCAGTACTGAGAGGGAAACTTATAGCTATACAATCACATATTAAACACCAAGAAGAAGCCCAAATGAACGACCTTACTACACACCTCAAGGACTTAGAGGAAGAGGAACAAAGGAACCCTAAAGCAACCAGAAGGACAGAAATCACTAAAGTTAGAGCAGAAATAAACAACATCGAAAATAAAAGAACCATACAAAAGATCAATGAAGCCAAATGTTGGTTTTTTGAAAGATCAAACAAAATTGACAAACCCCTAGCCAGACTCACCAAACAAAAAAGAGAGAAGACTCAAATTAATAGAATTGTAAACGATACAGGAGATATCACAACTGACACCACAGAAATCCAGAGAATTCTGCGAAACTTCTATAAAGAACTATATGCCACCAAGCTAGAGAATCTGGAAGAAATGGAACAATTCCTAGAAACCTATGCACTTCCAAAACTGAACCAAGAAGAACTACAAAATCTAAATGCACCAATCACAGACAAAGAAATTGAAACCGTTATTAAGAATCTCCCCAACAACAAAAGTCCTGGACCAGATGGCTTCACAAACGAATTCTACAAAACTTTCAGGAAACAGTTAATACCCATACTTCTTAAGCTATTCCATAAGATTGAAGAAACAGGAATACTCCCTTCCACCTTTTATGAAGCCAACATCACCCTGATACCAAAAGCTGATAGGGACAGAACAAAAAAGGAAAACTACAGACCAATATCTCTGATGAACATAGATGCCAAAATATTAAACAAGATCTTGGCCAACCGGATACAGCAACACATCAAAAAGATTGTTCATCATGACCAAGTGGGATTCATCCCAGGAATGCAAGGCTGGTTCAACATCCGTAAATCAATCAATGTCATTCATCACATCAATAAAAGCAAAGCCAAAAACCACATGATTATCTCAATAGATGCAGAGAAAGCCTTTGACAAAATCCAACACCCATTCATGCTCAAAACTCTACAAAAAATGGGAATAGATGGGAAATTCCTCAAGATAGTGGAGTCTATATATAGCAAACCTACAGCCAACATCATACTCAATGGAGAGAAGCTGAAAGCATTCCCCCTCAGATCAGGGACTAGACAGGGCTGCCCACTGTCACCGTTACTCTTCAACATAGTATTGGAAGTTCTTGCCATAGCAATCAGGCAAGAGAAAGAAATCAAAGGAATACAGATTGGAAGGGAAGAAGTCAAGCTCTCACTATTTGCAGATGATATGATAGAATACATAGAAAGACCTAAAGAATCCAGTAGAAAATTACTGGAAGTTGTTAGGCAATATAGCAAGGTATCAGGCTACAAAATCAATGTACAAAAATCAGTGGCATTTCTTTATGCAAACACTAAATCTGAAGAAGAAGACATCCAGAAATCACTCCCATTTACTGTTTCAGCAAAATCAATCAAATACCTAGGAATAAAGTTGACCAAAGAAGTGAAAGACTTGTATGCTGAAAACTATGAGTCGCTACTCAAGGAGATAGAAACAGATACCAAGAAATGGAAAGATATCCCATGCTCATGGATTGGAAGAATAAATATCATCAAAATGAACATTCTCCCCAGAGCCATATACAAATTTAATGCAATACCCATCAAAGTTCCACCAAGCTTCTTTAAGAGAATAGAACAAACACTACAATCATTTATCTGGAACCTGAAAACACCTAGAATTGCCAAAAACATCCTAAGGAAAAGAAACAGAAATGGAGGCATCACACTCCCAGACCTTAAACTATATTATAAAGCCATCATCATCAAAACAGCATGGTACTGGAACAAAAATAGGCACACAGACCAGTGGAACAGAATTGAAAGCCCAGAAGTAAATCCCAACACCTATGGACATCTAATCTTTGATAAGGGGGCCCAAAGGATTAAATGGAAAAAGGAGGCTCTCTTCAATAAATGGTGCTGGGAAAACTGGGTTGAAACATGCAGAAGAATGAAATTGAACCACTTTATCTCACCAGAAACAAAAATCAACTCCAAATGGATCAAAGACCTAGATGTCAGACCAGAAACAATCAAATACTTAGAGAAAACATTGGTAAAACACTTTCCCATCTACACCTCAAGGACATCTTTGATGAATCAAACCCAATTGCAAGGAAGACTAAAGCAGAAACAAACCAATGGGACTACATCAAATTGAAAAGCTTCTGCACATCCAAAGAAACTATTAAACAAACAGAGAGACCCCTCACAGAATGGGAGAAGATCTTCACATGCCAGACATCAGACAAGAAACTAATCACCAAAATATATAAAGAGCTCAGCAAACTTAGCCGCAAAAAAGCAAATGACCCCATCCAAAAATGGGCAGAGGAAATGAACAAAACATTCACCACAGAGGAGATCCAAAAGGCTAACAAACATATGAAAAACTGCTCTAGGTCACTGATTGTCAGAGAATGCAAATTAAGACAACACTAAGATACCACCTCACTCCTGTAAGAATGGCATACATCAAAAAGGACAGCAGCAACAAATGCTGGAGAGGATGTGGGGACAGAGGAACCCTTTTACATTGCTGGTGGGAATGTAAATTGGTACAGCCTCTGTGGAGAGCAGTCTGGAAAACTCTCAGAAGGCTAGACATGGACCTTCCATATGACCCAATAATTCCTCTCCTGGGGTTATACCCCAAGGACTCCATAACACCTAACCAAAAAGAGGTGTGTACTCCTATGTTCATAGCAGCACAATTCATAATAGCTAAAACCTGGAAGCAACCCAGGTGCCCAACAACAGATGAATGGCTGAGAAAGCTGTGGTATATATACACAATGGAATACTATGCAGCTATCAAGAACAATGAACCCACCTTCTCTGACCCATCTTGGACAGAGCTAGAAGGAATTATGTTAAGTGAACTAAGTCAGAAAGTTAAAGATGAGTATGGGATGATCCCACTCATCAACAGAAGCTGACTTAGAAGATCTGAAAGGGAAACTAAAAGCAGGACCTGATCAAATTGTAAGTAGGGCACCAAAGTAAAAACCCAGTGGTGAGCGATAGACATGTAGCTTCCTGGGCCAGTGGGGGGTGGGAGTGGGCGGGAGGGATGGGTCACGGTCCTTTGGTGATGGGAATGGTGTTTATGTACACTCCTAGCAAAATGTAGACATATAAATCAGTAGTTAATTAATATGAGAGGGGGAAGTCAATTGTATGTCTCAAAGGTTCTCAAAAGACAAACTTGAATCTTTTAAATAGATAGGCTACATATTTGATATGCGGACTCTCTCAAAAGCCTAGACCAAGTAGATTAGAAGCTTCCAATAGCACAGCTATATACAAGATACTGGGTACTGTACAGCAAACCATAACAAAGGGACTTTTCAAAGTTAACCCTATTAACAAATAATGTGATGATAATATTAACTATTGATTGTCTTTTTGAACCCTAAGACAGCAGGAACCTCACATCTTCACTATAGAGCCCCTACTTCCCTCAGTCCTGGCACCCTTGGATAGGGCCCACTTTCCCGTATGCATCTCCCAATCCAAACCAAATAATATTGCATCCGCCGATCACAACCTAACCAAAGCAACGATTGCCATCTCAACATGCTTCACCTCAGACTGTATCCAGAGACTTCACGTGTGGAATGACAACCCTTCAGCTTCATTACTCGGGTGAGACCTTTCCTTTAATAGTACACTCTAATTTCATCTCAGGTAGTTCGCTTTCTAACAAAGTCCCATAACCTAGACATATAACACTTTCTGTGAGAGAGAGCTTATGTTCACACGTATCCATAAACTACTGCAAAATATATACCTGAAAGCAGGATTACACTAGAGTTTGCAGTGAGTACCTCCCTAACACTTCCTCTCCACTATTCCAAACTTGGGATCCATGATTGCTCAACAAATTGTTTGGCTTTGTATGTTAACTCTCTTTTCAATCACCAGGTTCCAGATGCCACCAGGATGCTGACTAGGCTTCTCTGGATTGAAGACCCCACCAATGTGTCCTGGAGCTCAGATTCCCCAGAGACACACCTTACTAGGGAAAGAGAGAGGCAGACTGGGAGTATGGACCGACCAGTCAACGCCCATGTTCAGCGGGGAAGCAATTACAGAAGCCAGACCCTCTACCTTCTGCAACCCTCAACGACCCTGGGTCCATGCTCCCAGAGGGCTAGAGAATGGGAAGGCTATCATGGGAGAGGGTGGGTTATGGGGATTGGGTGGTGGGAATTGTGTGGAGTTGTACCCCTCCTACCTTATGCCTTTGTTCACTAATCCTTTCTTAAATAAAAAATTTAAAAAAAAAAAAGAAAAGAAAAAGTAAATAAAGTTTACTTGTCCATATTTTAATCTCTTCTGACAGGGCATCAACATTGTTGTCACCCATTGCCAACTTTTAGAAGAAGCAATAAAGGCTACACAATGGTGCACCTGGTTAAGCGCACACATTACAGTGCGCGCAAGAACCCTGGTTCAGGGCCCTGGTCCCCACCTGCAGGGGAAAGCTTCACAAGTGGTGAAGCAGGGCTGCAGATGTCTCTCTGTGTTTCACCCTCTCTATATCCTCCTATCCCTCAATTTCTGTGTCTATAAAAACTTTTAAAAATGCAAAAGGCGACTATATATATGTTTAGATATATACATACACAAATATATATATATATATATCTTGGTGGCCCAAGATATATACTAGCAAAAAATTATATATCAAGCAAAGGACAATTGCTGCCCCTATGACAACTTTTATTAGAATTATCAAACAATGCAGAAAATTTGAAGTTAACTTAGACCTTACTAAGGCTATTTCCTTTTTTATTAGTAATTTAATATTGATTTACAAAATTATGACATAATAAAGGTATAATTCTACACTGTTCCTACCATCAGAGTTCTGTGTTTTCATTCCTTCTGTTGGAAAATGCAATAGTTCTCCCAAAGTCACAGATATGAGCTGATTACTATTTCTATAACTGTATATATTTATATATAATACTTGCCCATATTTTACTATGGCCCTGCCTTGTCTTCCTTTCTAACTCACACCTACACCTCTTACTATTTCTGAGTGTCCTTCCTTTTTTCTTCTTCTCTCTCAGAGTCTTGATGGAATTGGAATTCAGAACCCTCTGGTAATCTTTCCCAAACATTTCTCCCCTCTATGGGTATAGACCAAAATTATTTTGGGGGTACGCAAGGTGGAAGTTCTGACTTCTGTAGTTGTTTCTCTGCTGGACCTGGGCACTGGCAGGTCAATGCATACTCCTAGCCTGTTTCTATCTTTCCCTATTGTCACAGGGGTCTTGAGGTAAGACTTCGTAAAACTAGTATGAGCAACAAACAACATTCAAGATCTTAACAACTGGGATAAAGTCTGAGCTTATCATACAAAGAAAGGACTATAGAAACTGGAAAAGAATTCCCTTAACCCAACACTGAGCGATATTATTAATCTATATTAACATACATTTGGTCATCTTTACAAAAAATTTATGTTCAATTAATATATAAGATATTCCAAATCAGAGGAAGTTAAATGACTTTGTCTCTGCCAAGTCTACACTACTTTAGGCCAACTTACTCAAGATAGAAAGATAAAGACAGAGCAAGAGAGAAAAAGGGTGAGAGGAAAGCATACCACAGCACTGAAGCTTCTTCCCACAATGCAATGGAGACCTGACTTAAACCTGCATCCTGCACATGATGAAGGGACAACTTGTCCACATAAGCTATCTTGCCGGCCCAGAGAAGTTAATTTATTGACGGCCTGTGCTACTTTCAAATACAGAGAAAGAAGATAATGCCAAACCAATCTGAGCCCAGTTCTCTCTTTTCCTAAACTTTGAATATTCCCACCTGCAGGGGGAAGTTTTATAAGCAGTGAATCAGTGCTGTAGGTATCTCTCTCTCTCCCTTTCTATCCCCCTTTCCCTCTTGATTTCTCTCTATTTCTATCCAATAAATAAATAAATATTTTTAAAAGTTGGTGTCCAATCACAAAAAATGAATCATCAGAGAAGTATACTTTCCTGACATATAAAGGACTATGTTGTAGTCAGAAGTTAGCTGACCCAGTAAGGACTGTGCCTTCCTTGGGTCTCATGTAGATCTATTTTGACTTACTTCACACATCACTTTCCAAATTCAATCCAATAATCCTCAAATTACTGAATAAAAGTGTGAGACTATTGGTAGGTGATGGTTATATCAAAATTTTTATCTGTATAATTTTTAATTTTATTTAAAACTTGTTTACAGAACTCATTTTCAGAAGTGCAGCTTTACATACTGATAAGTAAAATACCACATCTATAACTAAAATTCTAGTAACATTCACTACTGTCAAGTTGATACCTCATAGCAGTTTCTTCTACATCCATTTCACCCACTGTTAATCATCACTTTTGTCAGTCTAAAAACTGCCTTTTATTAGTCCATGTGCTTTCTTTCTTTACATTCCACAGAAGTGAAATAATCATGAATTTGTTTTTTCTCTTTTATACTGTACCTTAAGTTTTACCCATGTTGTAAAACATAAGCAAACTTTCATTCTTTTAAATAACTTTCTGATCAGTATATATAACACATCTTTATCCAGTCATCCATCAATGAGCATTCAGAAACAAAACAGAGAGTCCCAAACTAAAGCAACACATACACAGTTAATTTATGACAAAGAAGCCCAGAATATACATTGGAGAAATAAAAATCTTTCCACAAGTTGTGTTGGAAATCATGGCAACCACATGCAGAAGTATGAAACTAAATTAGTGTATAACATCATACACACACAAAAAAAAATAGTTCAATATAGTTTAAAGACCTCGATGAAACATCTGAAATAAAAACCACAAACAGGTGATAGGTTCCATGACATTAGCCTCATTCTTTGAAACTTCATTCCAATGGCAAGAAAAACACAAACAAACATACAACAGAAATAGAACTATTTAAATTTAAAAGCTTCTGCATCACCAAAATTTCACCATAAAAATGAAAAGGCGGGGGCCAGGCGGTAGTGCAGCAAGTTGAGCACACATGGCACAAAGCGCAAGACAGGAGGATCCCGATTCAAGCCCCCGGCTCCCCACCTGCAGGGGGGTCACTTCACAGGCAATGAAGTGGGTCTACAGGTGTCTATCTTTCTCTCCCCCATCTTGGTCTCCCCTCCTATCTCGGTTTCTCTCTGTCCTAGCCAATGACCACAACAACAGCAATGATAACATCCATAATGATGACAACAAGGGCAACAAGGCGGGAAAAAATGGCCTCCAGGAGTAGTGGATTCCTAGTGCAGGCACCGAGCCCCATCAATAACCCTGGAGGTAAAAAAAAAAAAAAAAAAATGAAAAGGCAACTTACTGATTGGGAGAAAATATTTGCACATAACATATCAGCAAAGGGTTAATAACCAAATTATATAAGTATGTAATTCATAACTGATAACCTGAATTATAAATAGTTCTAAAAGCCTTTAAAATGTATTATTTTCACTTTCTTTAGCATTCAGCAAAATAGTCTGTAGGTACTATGTTGACTCAGTACTTACTTATTAATCAATTTATTGGTGAATGTAATGGTTTCTAAGATAGGTGTTTTCACACATGTACAATATTTTATCTTTCTGTGCTATGTGTCTGCACATCTTGCTAAGCGCCATCTGACATCCTCCTCTACTATACTGCACTGGGTCCTCAATATTCTAAGTCCCTCCTTCTCTCCCCACTTCAGAGTCCCAGATCTAACTTATTTTACTTGTCATAAGTCCCTCAAGTTCTGTTCAAGTTATTATTTCTTTTTTTAATTTTTATTTATAAAAAGGAAACACTGACAAAAACCATAAGATAAGAGGGGTACAGCTCCACACAATTCCCACTGCCAGAACTCTGTATACCAGCCCCTCCCCTGATAGCTTTCCTATTATTTATCCCTCTGGGAGTATGGACCCAGGGTCATTATGAGGTGCAGAAAGTGGAATGTCTGGCTTCTTTAATTGCTTCCCCACTGAGCATGGGCAGTCGTTGACATAACCCCCCAGCCTGTCTCTCTCTTTCCCTAGTGGGGTGGGGCTCTGGGGAAGCAGGGCTCCAAGACACATTGGTGGAGTTGTTATTTCTTACAGCTAAGTAATATTTACCATTGTGTTTACAGACTACAGCTCATTTATTGTTAGATATTTGGGTTGTTTCTATATTATTACTACTATAAACAGTACTGCTATCATATGAGCCAGCAATTAACTCTCCTAGGGATACATAAAGATACACACAGAGACACACACACTCACAGACACTCAATATATCCAGACATACTTATTATTTCAGTATTTAAGCATAAACTTAAGGATAAAGTTTATCCTTAAGTTTGAGTCCCCAGCTCCCCACCTTCAGACAAGTCATTCACAGGTGGTGAAGCAGGTCAGCACGTGTCTATCTTTCTTTCCCCCTCTCTGTCTTTGCCGCCTCTCTCCATTTCTCTCTGTCCTATCCAACAACGACATCAATAATAACAATAACTACAACAACAATAAAACAACAAGGGCAACAAAAGGAAAATAAATAAATAAACATTAAAAATTAAATAAAATAATAAAAAACGAATGTACAGAATATTACTTGTTAATACTTTATTATCTTTACATGATGAGAATTTGTAGAAATTTAAATTTTTTATAAAATAATGCAGTTTCTATATTAAAATAAAAATGCATCTGTTGTTTATAATTTCTTAGTCTAAATTATTTAAAAGTAACAATAGGGCTATTAATTCTATTAATTATAGTTATAGTGTAGAAATGACAGCAACAACAGGAGTAATTAAAATACATTTATCTGTTATGGAAAGTACAAAGACACTGGGGAGAAGAAAGGTGAAACAGAGGATTGAAGATATATACTTGTATAGAGTAGATATTAAAGATATTTATTATCATTAATGATTTAATAATGCTTTACAAGATTGCAGTATTACAGGGGTATAGTTCTATAACACACCCACAGCCACAATCCCCTTCCCTGTGTTCCTGTGATTTTCTGCTCCCAGGGTAAACATTACAGTTTTAACTACGTCATTCTGTGTTGGAAATTTACAGACGTCATTACATTAATTTTATATCCTTTTTTAGCAGTTTAATTTTAGGAACCAGTATACAACACACATTTTAACGTGTACAAGACCTAGGTTCTTACTCTGGGATACCACAAGGGACGAAGCTTGATAAGCTTCTTTAAGCCTCTGTGTCTATCACTCTCTACCTTAAATGCAAATCATAAATAAATAAATAAATAAATAAATAAATAAAGCCTGTCAAGAATGGTGGAATCATGCAAAGAAATCCCAAGCAAAAAACGTGGTGACAATTTTTTAAATTAATTAATTAATATATTTATATAATTTTTTTAAATTTTTTTATTTAAGAAAGGATTAATTAACAAAACCATAGGGTAGGAGGGGTACAATTCCACACAATTCCCACCACCCAATCACCATTTCCCACCCCCTCCCCTGATAGCTTTCCCATTCTCTATCCCTCTGGGAGCATGGACCCAGGGTCATTATGGGTTGCAGAAGGTAGAAGGTCTGACTTCTGTAATTGCTTTCCCGCTGAACATGGGCGTTGACTGGTCGGTCCATACTCCCAGTCTGCCTCTCTCTTTCCCTAGCAGGGGGGGGGGGGGGGGGGGGCTCTGAAGAAGCGGAGCTCCAGAACACATTGGTGGTGTCTTCAGTCTAGGGAAGCCAGGAAGGCATCCTGATGACATCTGGAACCTGGTGACTGAAAAGAGAGTTAACATACGAAGTCAAACAAATTGTTGAGCAATCATGGACCCAAAGCTTGGAATGGTAGAGATGAAATGTTAGGGGGTTACTCACTGCAAACTCTAGTGCACTTCTGCTTTCAGGCATATATTTTGCAGTAGTTTACGGATACGTGTGAACATATGCTCTCTCTCACAGAAACTGGTGTATATCTAGGTTTTGGAACTTTGTTAGAAAGTGAACCACCTGAGATGAAATTAGAGTATACTATGAAAGGAAAGGTCTCACCCAAGTAATGAAGTTGAAGGGTTGTCATTCCACACGTGAAGTCTCCGGACACAGTCTGAAGTGAAGCATGTTGAGGTGGCAATCGGTGTGTTGGTTAGGTTGTGATCGGCAGATGCAATATTATTTGATATGGATTGGGAGAGGCATACAGGAAAGTGGGCCCTATCCAAGGGTTCCAGGACTGGAGGAAATAGAGGCTCTATAGTGGAGATGTGAGGTTCCTGCTGTCTTAAGTTTCAAAAAGACAATGGATAGTAAACGTTATCATCACATTATTTGGTAATTGTTAGGGTTTGCTGTACAGTACCCAGTATCTTGTATATAGCTGTGCTATTGGTTGCTTCTGATCTAATTGGCCTAGGCTTTTGAGAGAGTCTGCATATCAATTACACAGCCCATATATTGAAAAGATTCAGTTTGTGTTTTGAAAAACTTTGAGACATAAAATTAATTTTCCCCCTCTCGTATTAATTAACTAGTGATTTATATGACTACATTTTACTAAGAGTGTACATAAACACCATTCTCACCACCAAAAGACTGTGACCCATCCCTCCCACCCACTCCCACCCCCCACTGGCCCAGGAAGCTGCATGACTACTCCTCACCACAGGGTTTTTACTTTGGTGCCCTACTTAAAATTTGGTCAGGTCCTGCTTTTAGTTTCCCTTTCAGATCTTCTTACTCAACATCTGTTGATGAGTGGGATCATCCCATTCTCATCTTTATCTTTCTGACTTAGCTCACTTAACATAATTCCTTCTTGCTCTGTCCAAGATGGGACAGCGAAGGTGGGTTCATTGTTCTTGATAGCTGCATAGTATTCCATTGTGTATATATACCACAGCTTTCTCAGCCACTCATCTGTTGTTGGGCACCTGGGTTGCTTCCAGGTTTTAGCTATTATGAATTGTGCTGCTATGAACATAGGAGTACACACCTCTTTTTTGTTGGGTGTTATGGAGTCCTTGGGGTATAACCACAGGAGAGGAATTACAGGATCATATAGAAGGTAGATGTCTAGCCTTCTGAGAGTTTTCCAGACTGCTCTCCACAGAGGCTGTACCAATTTACATTCCCACCAGCAATGTAAAAGGGTTCCTCTGTCCCCACAACCTCTCCAGCATTTGTTGCTGCTGTCCTTTTTGATGTATGCCATTCTTACAGGAGTGATGTGGTATCTTAGTGTTGTCTTAATTTGCATTTCTCTGACAGTCAGTGACCTAGAGCAGTTTTTCTATGTTTGTTAGCCTTTTGGATCTCCTCTGAGGTGAATGTTTGGTTCATATCCTATGTCCATTTTTGGATGGGGTCATTTGCTTTTTTGGTGCCAAGTTTGCTGAGCTCTTTACATATTTTGGTGATTAGTTTCTTGTCTGATGTATGGCATGTGAAGATCTTCTCCCATTCTGTGAGGGGTCTCTTTTTTTTGTTTAATAGTTTCTTTGGATGTGCAGAAGCTTTTCAATTTGATGTAGTCCCATTGGTTTGTTTCTGCTTTTGTCTTCCTTGCAATTGGGTTTGATTCATCAAAGATGTCCTTGAGGTGTAGGTGGGAAAGTGTTTTACCAATGTTTTCCTCTAAGTATCTGATTGTTTCTGGTCTGACATCTAGGTCTTTGATCCATTTGGAGTTGATTTTTGTTTCTGGTGAGATAAAGTGGTTCAATTTCATTTTTCTGCATGTTACAACCCAGTTTTCCCAGCACTATTTATTGAAGAGAGCCTCCTTTTTCCATTTAGTACTTTGGGCCTCCTTATCAAATATTAGATGTCCATAGGTGTGGGGATTTATTTCTGGGCTTTCAATTCTGTTCCACTGGTCTGTGTGCCTATTTTTGTTCAAGTAACATGCTGTTTTGATGATGATGGCTTTACAATATAGTTTAAGGTCTGGGAGTGTGATGCCTCCATTTCTGTTTCTTTTCCTTAAGATGGTCTTGGCAGTTCTAGGTGTTTTCAGGTTCCAGATAAATGATTGTAGTGTTTGTTCTATTCTCTTAAAGAAGCTTGGTGGAACTTTGATGGGTATTGCATTAAATTTGTATATGGCTCTGGGGAGAATATTCATTTTGATGATATTTATTCTTCCAATCCATGAGCATGGGATATCTTTTCATTTCTTGGTATCAGTTTCTATTTCCTTTTAGTAGTGACTCATAGTTTTCGCTATTTAAGTCTTTCACTTCTTTGGTCACCTTTATTCCTAGGTATTTGATTGATTTTGCTGAAATAGTAAACGGGAGTGATTTCTGGTTGTCTTCTTCTTCATATTTAGTGTTTGCATAAAGAAATGCCACTGATTTTTGTACATTTATTTTGTAGCCTGATACCTAGCTATTTGCCTAATAACTTCCAGTAGTTTTCTGCTGGATTCTTTAGGTTTTTCTATGTATACTATCATATCATCGGCAAATAGGGAGAGCTTGACTTATTCCCTTCCAATCTGTATTCCTTTGATTCCTTTCTCTTGCCTGATTGCCATGGCAAGAACTTCCAATACTGTTGTATGCTTTACATTGGTTTGTTCTAGCTCTCCCTTGCCAAGAGTATTGGATCAGTCCTGTTAGTTTCACGGGCCTGCTTGGCCCTGCCCCTAGGAACCCCGACAGTGTTCCAGAGTTCAAGAGAAAGAGAGAGTGCTTGCGCCGCCACAAAGAGACAGCAGAGTTCTGTTTGCTGATTAGTTTGGTTTAGTTTATGAATCGTTGTTCCTGAATAAAGAAATACAGCTTCCCTGCCCAGCCGTATGTCTCTGGTCGTCTCTGTTACCTGCCCGTGAAGCTAGCCCGGCCAGCTGGAGACTCCGAATTTTAACAACAAATGGCGCCCTTGTGGACCTGACCTGCGCATCTCTCAGATAAGTGAAGACAATTTGGCTACCTATGTACTATGGCCTTCTCTTCTGCTTGTGAAGAGATCTCCAAAGGCCTCTGCTCTTTCTTCATGAGACTGTTTTGCTGTTTCTGGAACATTTATCTCTGGACCACTCTGTGGTTTCCACTCGCTCGGGCGAACTCAGAACAGCCAGCGGGAATAGCCAGCGGGTGGGAGGCGAGGAGCGGAGCTGCTGTTTCCACTTGGTTAAACAGTCAGCCAGCCGGCTGAGCCCAGCAACCCCGAGCACCGCGCCCACAGCCCCGCAGCCCGCAGGAGGCTGAAGCCACCACACAGGAGCCCGATGCCACCACACAGGAGCCCAATGCCAGCACACAGGCCAGCCCACAGGAGCTGGCTCTCCACCGCGTGGCGCAGGGCACTGGACGTGTGATCCCTCCACGCTGCTCGACCACTGCGAACAGGGCAGCAGACATGGCAGGGCCATGGGGCAGGGCCGCGGAGGCCTATCATGGCCGCCACCCCTGGGCACCTAGGCCCACGCCTTCTACAATGCTGGCCCGCCTGCCCACTTGCTATGAATTCTGGAATGATCCCGGACCTCCCGGACCCACGGGCTCCCTGCCGAAACTGGGCACACGAGATCTCCAGCTGCCGGTCCAGTCTGAAGGCAGACAAGCTGGAGTACGCAGAGATTTGTGCAGAGATCGCAACCTGCAATTCCTAGAAGTGAAGCTGCGCGGGAAGCCACCTCCGGATGGTGACCCCCCCCCAACAACTAAGACAGTAAATATCTAAATTCGTGTTTGAAATGACATGTCTTCGTAACAAAGGTTTCTCTCCTTGTGTATTAATGACCATGTTTATGTGTGTGTTTAAAGTTTGGTAAACAGTAACTTTAAGGCTAAATTCTTACTAGTCAAAGTTAAATGAAAAAGGTTTTCAACGTAATTCTCATAAAGATAAAATTAACTTACATTTAAAGTCTGAGGTAAAAATTAGTTAACAATCAATATATTTTAACTAAGTTGGTCTAAACAAAAGGTTAAATAGAGTTGTTGATATGTAAAACTCTCCATTACCTTCTCTATTAGAAATGGTAGATCGCACAATGGCTATGCTAATTATTCTCATGCCTGAGGTTTCCTTTCCTGCACAACTGGGGTGTGACTCCATCTTGAATGGGTGTAACAAAAGGTTAAAAGACATTGTTGATATGTAAAAGTCTCAAATTCCTTCTCTATTAGTAATTTTAGATTGTGCTGTGGTTATGCTGACAAGTTTTGTTTCATAGTAAGTAAATTGCAGCCAGCTGCCTTTGGGACTCTAGGCCGTTCCCCACCCCCATACAAATGTCCGTCGAGACAAGTACGCCCACCAGAGGCAAGAAATGTTTTTTTTTAAGCTGATAAAGTTTTGCCCACAGAGGCAAAAAAGGCCCCCTCAGGTCTTCCCTTGGCAGCACACTGGTTCTTGTTACTTGCTTACATGTTTCTCCATGTTTGTGCCAGTTTCTTTTTTTAAAAATGCCTGTACGATATAGGTTTCTGTTCACCTCACACCCTTGATACTGTAGTCATTTAGTTAAAAAGAAAAGGGGGAATTGTTGTATGCTTTACATTGGTTTGTTCTAGCTCTCCCCCGCCAAGAGAATTAGATCAGTCCTGTTAGTTTTGCGGGCCTGCTTGGCCCCGCCCCTAGGAACCCTGACAGAGTTCCAGAGTTTGAGAGAAAGAGAGTGCTTGCGCCGCCGCAAAGAAACAGCAGAGTTCTGTTTGGTGATTAGTTTGGTTTAGTTTATGAGTCCTTGTTCCTGAATAAAGAAATACAGCTTCCCTGCCGAGCCGTATGTCTCTGGTCGTCTCTGTTACCCGCCTGTGAAGCTAGCCCGGCCAGCTGGAGCCTCCGAATTTTAACAACACAATACTATGTTGAAGAGTAATGGTGATAGTGGACAGCCCTATCTAGTCCACGATCTGAGGGGGAATGCTTTCAGCTTCTGTCCATTGAGTATGATGTTGGCTGTAGGTTTGCTATATATAGACTCCACTATCTTGAGGAATTTCCCATCAATTACCATTTTTTGTAGAATTTTGAGCATAAATGGGTTTTGGATTTTGTCACTTTCTCTGCATCTATTGAGATAATCATGTGGTTTTTGGCTTTGCTTTTATTGATGTGGTGAATGACATTGATTGACTTATGGATGTTGAAGCAGCCTTGCATTCCTGGGATGAATCCCACTTGGTCGTGATGAACAATCTTTTTGATATGTTGCTGTATCCGGTTGGCCAAGACCTTGTTTAATATTTTGGCATCTATGTTCATCAGAGATAATAGTCTGTAGTTTTCCTTTTTTGTTCTGTCCTTATCAGCTTTTGGAATGAGGGTCATGTTGGCTTCATAGAAGGTGGAAGGGAGTATTCCTGTTTCTTCAATCTTATGGAAAAGCTTAAGAAGTATGGGTACTAACTGTTTTCTGAAAATTTTGTAGAATTCATTTGTGAAGCCATCTGGTCCAGGACTTTTGTTGTTGGGGGGTTCTTAATAATGGTTTCAATTTCTTTGTCTGTGATTGGTGCATTTAGATTTTTTAGTTCTTCTTGGTTCAGTTTTGGAAGGTCATATGCTTCTAGGAATTGTTCCTTTCTTCCAGATTCTCTAGCTTGGTGGCATATAGTTCTTTATAGAAGGTTCACAGGATTCTCTGGATTTCTGTGGTGTCAGTTGTGATATCTCCTCCATCATTTACAATTCTATTAATTTGAGTCTTCTCTCTTTTTTGTTTGTTGAGTCTGGCTTGGGGTTTGCCAATTTTGTTTAATCTTTCATAGAACCAACATTTGGCTTCATTGATCTTTTGTATGGTTCTTTTATTTTTGATGTTGTTTATTTCTGCTCTAACTTTAGTGATTTGTGTCCTTCTGGATGCTTTATGGTTCCGTTGTTTCTCTTCCTCTAAGTCCTTGAGGTGTGCAGTAAGGTCATTCATTTGAGCTTCTTCTTGGTGTTTAATATGTGATTGTATGGCTATAAGTTTCCCTTTCAGTACTGTTTTAGCTGTGCCCCAAATATTTTGATAGGTTGTGTCTTCATTTTCATTTGTTTCCAGTAACATTTGAATTTCCTGCTTGAGTGGCTCTCTGACCCAGTGGTTCTTAAAAGGATTATGTTGTTTAGTTTCCAAATTCTGTGACTTTTAATAATTGTCTGTGTGTTGTTAAATGTTAGCTTTACTCTACTGTGGTCTAAGAAGATACTTGCGATGATTTCAATGTTCTTGAATTTATTGATGCTGTCTTTGTGGCCCAACATGTGATGTCTATCCTTGAGTATGTGTTATGTGGATTTGAAAAGAATGTGTATTCCAGTCTTTTGGGGTGAAGGACTCTGAAAATGTCCAAGATGTCTAGACTATTAATCTCTTCATTCAATTCTCCTGTATCTTTGTTGGTTCTCTGCTTTGTTGATCTAAGTGTGAGAGTTGGGTATTGAAGTCTCCCACTATTATTGTATTACTACTGATGTATTTTTGAAATTCTTTCAGTAAGTGCTTGACATATTTAGATGGTCCCTCATTGGGTGTATAGATGTTAATGATTGTTAAGTTTTTTTGGCTGATTGATCCTCTAATCATTATGTAGTGTCCTTGCCTATCTTTTATTACTTTATTTAATTTAAAATCTATCGTGTCTGAAATGAGAATGGCTGTTCCTGCCCTTCTTTTGTGGTCCGTTGACCTGTATGATAGTTTTCCATGCTTTTACTTTCAGGCTGTGTTCATCTTTTTGTGACGGGTGGGATTCTTGCAAGCAGCATATGGTTGGATTATTTTTTCTGATCCATCCCCCAACTAACTCTGTGCCTTTTGATGGGTGAGTTTAAGCCATTGACATTTATTGATATTATGGATTTAATTTATTGTAGTGCCATTGTTCAAAAAAATATTTTGTTTGTTTGCTCTGATATATTGCAAGTATTATAGTCATGTTCTTGTGTATAAGATGTCTTTTAGAACCTCTTTCAGGGCCGGTTTGGTGATGGTTGCCTCCTTTAACTGTTGTTTGTCTAAGAAGGTTTTGATCCCTCCATCTAGTTTGAATGAAAGTCTAGCCGGATATATTATCCTTGGTTGAAACCCTTTTTCATTCAGAGCTTGATAGATATCTTGTCATCCTCTTCTGGCTTTTAGAGTTTGAGTGGAGAAATCTGCAGATAATCTTATGGGTTTTCCCTTGTATGTGACTTTTTGTTTCTCTCTTGCAGCCTTTAGGATCCTTTCTTTATCCTTACTTCTTCTCATTATGACTATGATGTGTCTTGGTGTCCTCAGTTCTGGGTTGATTATGTTTGGTACTCTCTGGGCCTCTTGAATTTTGATGTCCTTTCTGTTATTCAGGTCTGGGAAATTTTCTTCTATTGTTTCCACTAGAATGTTTGCTTCCCCTTCCTCTCTTTCTTCCTCTGGCAGGCCAATTATGCGAATGTTACTTCTTTTGAGATCATCCCACATGTCTCTGTTGTTGTTTTCAGTGTCTCTCAATCTATTTTTAAGCTCTTTCATCTCTTTCTTAGTTTTCTCTAACTCATCCTCTGTCTGAGTAATTCTGTTTTCTGCTTCTGTTAGTCTGCTTTCCCTTGCCTCAGCTTCTTTCTTCATTACAACTATTTCAGCTTTCAGTTCTCTAATTGCCTCAAGATAATCAGTATTTTCCTTGGGGGTCTCAACTGTTGTTTCCCTAATACTGCCATTCCTTTCCTCCAATGTTGTTTTCATTTCTGTGATTAATAAGTTTATTATTGCTTGCATACTTTTCTTATCTATGGTTACTTCTGGCTAATTTGTAGTTTCTTTGGACTCTTGTCTTCATTCACTGGAGTAGCAATTTTATTTGTTTTGATCTACCCATTTTTTTTATTTATGTGTTTCTTTTTTTATGCTCTGTTGTTCCTCAGTTGTTGTGTCTTGAGCAACACTGTACTAAATACCTTTATGACAATTGCACTCACCAACCTCAGGAATTACAGTAGCAACTGAAGCAAGGATTGTAGCAGTTTAATCACTACCAGTTAGCCAAATATTTTCTCCAGTCTGTGAAAAAATAGTAACCAAATCCCAGTGAAGAAGAAAGAGAAAAGAATGAAGGGATAGCAGAATAGACAGTTATGCAAATCTACTATCCACTGTATATTCTAGGGGTAACAAGAGGGGAAAAGGGAGTAAAGCAGAGATCCACACATAGAGAGTCCACTCTGAGTCAGATTTCTTCCCCAAAATATTCACAAATTCAGAAAGGCAAAGAAGAAGGAATGAAGAAGTGTATGACAAGATGAAAAAAAAAATAAAACAGAGACAAGTGAGAAAAAAGGGAAAAGATAAGAAAAAGAACTGTAATTAAAGAGCAGTGAAAAGAAGAAAAACCCTCAGGACTAGACAAGGATGGCTGAAATAGACAGTTATGCAAATCTACTATCCACTGTATATTCTAGGGGTGGCTAATAGAGGAAGGAAAGTTGAGCAGAGACTCACAGTGAGATTCCACACTGAGTCAGAATTCTTCCCCAAAATAATTCCCAAATGTGTATCAGTGATTTCAAAAAAGTACACTGTTTGGTATTGTGGGAGCTGGGGCCTGTAGTTTTGGAAGCTGTAGGATTAAGGAAGAATGGATGACAAGAATGAGAAAAAGAAGGAAAAAAAATAAAAAATAAATAAAGAGAGAGAGAAAATAGAAAAAGATAAGAAAAAGAACAGTCATAAAAGAGCGGTGAAAGGAATGATTTTCATTTATTTATTTATTTTCAATTATTTAATTAGCTATGTGGGGTGAGGTGGGGGGGTTGGCTACTTAGAAAGAAAAAAAAAAGGCCATAGGTTTCAGAAGGGTATAGACTTAGAATGAATGATACTCCCTGGTGGGACAGGAATTTGGTAAAGACAGAAGCTCAGCAGGGGAGCCTGCTAGGAGCTGGTCCCCAGGGACTGGTTATGGGGTTGTGGAGAGTGGGACGAGGTATGCTTTATAATTAAATGGAAAAAAAAAATTTTCCCCCTTTTTTTCTACTCTATTTCTTAATCCAAATTAAGTTATAGTCATATCCTTGGTGTCACCGCTAGGACCCCTTATTGATTGGCCTACTAAAGGCAGAAAATCCTACCATTTCCAGAAGATGTGGTCAGAGCTCAAGCCACTAACAGCTTCTTAATCTGCCATCTTCTGGGAACCTCTTATTTTTTATTTCAAACTAAGGTATCTCCATTTATGATGAGGTAATATTAACAATCTATTGTGTTTCCTCATAATATGGTTTCCCTATTATCTTATTACAATATAACACTTCTATATTTCATAAATAAAAAAATCAGAAACTCTGGAGTCGGATGGTAGCACAGCAGTTTAAGCGCAAGTGGTGCAAAATGCAAGGACTGGTGTAAGGATCCTGGTTGAAGCTGCGGGCTCCCCACTTGCAGAGGAGTCGCTTCACAGGCAGTGAAGCAGGTCTGTAGGTGTCTGTCTTTCTCTCCCCCTCTCTGTCTTCCCCTCCTCTTTCCATTTCTCTCTATCTTATCCAACAATTATGACATCTATAATAACTACAACAATAAAACAACAAGGACAACAAAATGAAATAAATAAATAAGTATAAAAATTTTTTTTAAAAAAATCAGAAATTTGGGGAGTCGCGCGGTAGCGCAGCGGGTTAAGCCTACGTGGTGCGAAGCACAAGGACTTGCTTAAGGATCCCGGTTCAAGGCCCTGGCTCCCCACCTGCAGGGGAGTCGCTTCACAGGCAGTGAAGCAGGTCTGCAGATGTCTATCTTTCTCTCCTCCTTTCTGTCTTACCCTCCTCTCTCCATTTCTCTCTGTCCTATCCAACAGTGGCATCAATAATAACAATAATAACTATAACAATAAAACAACAAGGGCAACAAAAGGGAATAAATAAATATTTTTTGTTTTAAAATCAGTAACTCAGAGAAGTTAAAGTAAATTAACTACTGTTTTTGCCTGATTTGAGTTGCTGTAACAGAACACCACAGACTGTATGATTTTAAGAACCTCACAGTTCTAGAGGTTGGGAAACAAAAGTAAAGTCACCTATGGATTCAGTGTATCATGAGAATGAGCTTCCTACTCCAAAGAAGCTAGTAGTCTTCTGCCTTTAAATGATGGAAGGGGTGAGGAGAATACTTAAAAATTCTTTCAGAGGACACTATAAACTCATCTTTATAGGCTCACCCTTTTGGGATTTAATCACATAAAATTATATGTTCATCACATGTAAATTCAACAGTCTACCCCAGCTATACTACTTCAGAATTAAATTTGTATCTTCTGGTTTGATTATTAAATTCTATGGGATGAGCAGAGATATATTACAATGAAGCTTGAAGATATTTATTTAGCAAGGCCAGCCAGTGGCACACCTGGTTAAATGCACATGTTGCAATGTGCAATGACCTAGGTTGGAGTCTTCGGTCCCCACTTGAAAGGGAAAAGCTTTGTGAGTGCTGAAGCAGTGTGGCAGGTGTTGTCTCTCTCCCTTCTCTATCACCTTTTTTCCTCTCAATTTCTGGATGTCTCTATCCAATAAATATAATTTAAAAAGTTTTAAAAAGACAAAATTTCTTTAGCTATAATGGTGTATACCTCTAGAGGGGAAAACAATTCCATCTGACTTTTTGTTTATATCAAATTTACCATGAAAAAATTATTTGCCATTTGATCTGAACTTTGACATATTTTCTATCACCTGTTACTTGGTATTATGAATGATTTCCAAATCATATAGTGTGTATTTGCATGTCACTTTTATAGCCTGCCTGAGTTATTCAGCACTATAATGACTTTAAATCAAATACAAAGCAGAAACAACATTAGAAACAGATGGTTTCCAATATAAACCTTTGATTAAATCAGAAGAACTGGTATTATCATACTTTCTTAAAAATTAAAAAAAGTTAATTCTTGAAAGAAACCCCACTCTAATACTAAATCCTTTCTGTCATTTCCAATGAAGCCTTTGTAGTTTGTAGTTTGTGTCAACTATAACTACATTGTGTTTTCTTTATTATGCTACACAAATTATATAAAGCCAGTTTTTAAATATTGGTCCAACTGTTGAAATTAGGTGTGCATCATGCAACATCATAATACACTTTGTGTGAGTGAGAAACATGGAGTGATGCAAAGCAGTCAGTAAAGGTACGCATTTAAAAAAAAAATTCCTTATTGAGGGGATTAATGGTTTACAGTTGACAGTAAATACAATAGTTTGAACATGCATAACATTTCCCTGTTTTCCACATAGCAATACAATCCCCACTACCTCCTCTGACATCATGTTCTAGGACCTGAACCTTCCCCCACCCCACCCATCCAGAGTCTTTTACTTTGGTGAAATACACCAACTCCAATGGAAGTTCTGCTTAGAAGATACACATTGTATGTATAAATATAGATATAGCTATAGAATTAATAGTTAACCCATATCTGTGATCTTGGGAAAACTAATGCAGTTTCCAATGGAGAGAAGGACATAGAACTTTGTTGGTGGGCGAGGTATGGAGTTATACTCCTGTTATCTTATAATTTTGTAAATCAATATTAAATCACTAATAAATTGTTTCAAAAATATATTTTACATAATGTTCTGTCATCTTCAAATGAAATATTCTCAAATGTAACTACACATATTTTCAAATAATTACAATATAAAGCAGGTCTGCAGGTGTCTGTTTCTCTCTCTCTCTTTCTCCCTCTCCCCTCTTAATTTCTCTCTATCCTATGAAATAAACATATAAGTGAAAAAACAAGATTTTTAAAAAAAAATTACCACCAGGTGTAGTGTATTTGTCATGCTAGAACAAAACCCTAGTGATAACCTAGTGGCTGGCAACAATCAAAGAAAGAAAGAAATACAAAATTAAATTGAAAAGGTAGTATCCTCTGTGGAACTACAAACACCATAATGACACAGATCATACAGCACGTTTTAAATCAGCTTGCAGACATGGTTAAATAGAACACCTGAGGAAATAAAAGTTACACATTGAATATTTTTAAAACTTAAAAATTTTCAGGTCCTGGAACATGATGGGGCAGAAAAGGACATAGTGGGGGGTTGAACTGTTATGTAGAAATCTGAGAAATGTGTCCCCCGCACCACCATAAGCCGTAGCTGAACAGTGCTCTGTCAAACAAAAAAAAAGAAAGCCTGAGAAATGTTACACATGTACAAACTACTGTATTTTACTGTCAATTGTAAATCATTAGTACCCCGACAGAGAAATTAAAATAAATAAACAAGTAAATAAATAAAACTTTAAAAATTTCCATAATTTATTCAAATAGAACATACACACAATGAGAACTGGTTGTTTAACCCATGATAACCCTACATTGGTCTTGTAATTCAGTCTTTCTGAGATCCTGGTGAGTTAAATTTGCTGCCAATAAAATCATCTATGTTTACATCACTGAAAAAAGAAAAAAAAAAAACTACCTCTCCAAAGGCAACCAATTTATTTAACCAAACATGTAATAAATCACTGACTTATATTGTCAGTGACCCAAAGGACTTTTCACTCTCTTCTTTGAAGTCTCTAGGACCAAAATAAACTGTTTTTTTTCTCTATGTTATCAGAACACATACACATAATACTACAAACACATAGTCTGTTGCTTAGCAATTATCTATTCACATATTAGATCCATTCAAGGACAACATACTATTTTTCATTTACAGAATTCCTACAACATTATATTAATGTTATTTTAGTAATAACAAAGGTTATGAAACTTTCTCTTGGTTCTCTTGCTATTACCTAGTACAGGTCCTAACATACAATAAAAAAAAAAAAAAAATCCCTGGCTGGGCCAGTGAAATAGATTTTGGGATAGTGTGCTGCCTTACCCCATGTACAACTCACTTTCAAACCTGGTCCCCACCAAACTGAAGGAAGCTGTAATAGTGCAGTCTCTTTCACTCTCTGCTACTCTACCTCTCTGTCTCTATATGAAAAAAAATCAGTAACACTGGATGAGTGAATTAATATGTAGATTGTGTATAAGTAATGAATACGGTGTAGAAAATATATAACATAACCTTTGCTTCAAGTAATTGATGGTTCATTGTTCAAAAATAGATATAAAAACAAGAAGATAAATTCAGTTAGGAAAATACTGAAAAAAATGTCTGAAGAGGTTCATTCTCAAAAAAGAATCATCACAACTTGGGAGCAACCAAATGTCCAATGACAAATGAGTGGCTTTAAAAAACCCTACTATATATACACAGTGGAATACTATTCAGCTGTTAAAAACAAGGAAGCCTTCTCCTTGGATGAAACTGGAACACATTATCTTAAGTGAGATAAGCCAAAAAGAAAAAGATGAGTACTGAATGATCTCACTTTTAAGTGGGACCTAATAATTAGGAACATGGAGGAAAAGACATGGTACAACATGAACTGGGCATCATGTATTGCATCAAAGCAAGGAACACTGGGGGAAGGGGAAGGCAGGAAGCCTGGAAGAGAAATGTGGAAGCTGGGTACATAATGAAATTATATGCATGTGATAATAACTACACTTTGATGCATTAACCCACTCAGTAAGAAGTTAAAAATATTTTAAAAATTTAAAAAAGAACTCTCCAAGTAGAGTTATAAAAGCTAAATATTATTTGTTAATTATCCAATGTAATATTTCAGTAAAGTAAAAACAATGTATCACAGTGCCAGAATAATGTTCTGGTTCTTTCTATCTCATAAATAAATGTATATATTGTAAATTTATATTGTGTATATTAAAATTAAGTTCAAGTTAATGTTACCACGTCTAGCCAAGACTGATATTCAGGATCTAGTTATTACAATAAGATGATTAAAACATTAAACAGAGTTAGACTGGAAAGTAGAATTAAAACATACTGTATTCATCACAAACATGATTGTTTATATAGGAAAACCAATAAAATATTTAAAAAGTAAGAATAATAAGTGAGTTCAGAAAAAGCAATACTGGCTGAGGATATCTGAAAAGTCAGCATAAAAGAGTCAGAATGGGTGTCATAAATAACAGGGCATTGCTAAGTATACAAAGAGGAGACTGGCAGTACAGATGACAGAACAGTAAGAACAATAACTTGAGACATTAAATGGCCTGTCAAGATCACACAGAGATGAAAACTGAGATTTAGCTAGTCCATAAGGGCAAAGACAGAAGTAGTAGGAGATGCATTTAAAGAGATCTGAGGGAAATCAGGATCACAAAGCCTGAAGATTGGCAGGAAAGACAGTGTAGGGGGTGACATTTAGTTATATTCATAAAATATGATTAATGCCTTTTAAACTCAGCAACATTCACTAGAACCTTCAGTTATTGATTGTTTATTGATAAAATTAAACTGTCTCATCAGGCTGGGAGTATGGATCGACCTGTCAATGCCCATGTTCAGCGGACCAGAAGCCAGACCTTCAACCTTCTGCATCTCACAATGACCTTGGGTCCATACTCCCAGAGAGTTAAAGAATCGGGAAGCTATCAGGGGAGGGGATGGGATAGTGTTCTGGTGGTGGGAATTGTGCAAAGCTGTAACCCCTCTTATCCTATGGTTTTGTCAATGTTTCCTTTTAATAAATAAAAAAATTAAAATAAAAAATATATACTGTCTCATATAATATGTACCTCGAGATTTCTGGTTATATCTTACTGTAACTATAATTAGCATTTACATCAAGAAGAAAATATTAAATTTTCAAGAGTTTACATCTGCTTATTTAAATAGTACTACACTTTGAAGTCATTCTTTCTTTGTAATTTGCTATATTTCTGCTATAACATTCACATATATAGATATTTAATATAGTAAACATACCAATATACTGATTATTTTATTAACTAAAAAACATTGGTAGTTTACAAAATATTTTTCCATTTCTAAAATGTTAGCATTGAGCATTAAATAAAAGTATATAACCGGGGGCTGGGTGGTAGCACAGCAGGTTAAGTGCACATGGTGCAAAGCACAAGGACCAGCATAAGGATCCTGATTCGAGTGTCAGGCTCCCCATCTGCAGGGGGGTCACTTCAAAAGCGGTGAAGCAGGTCGTCAGCTATCTATCTTTCTCATCCGTCTGTCTCCTCCTCCTCCTCTCTCGATTTTTCTCTGTCCTATCCAGCAACAATAACAGCTATAACAACCACAACAAGAAAAAAATGGGAATAATAGCCTCCAGGAGCAGTAGAGTCATAGTGCTGGCACCAAGTCCCAGTGATAACCCTGGAGGCAAAAAAAAAAAAAGGGAAAAAAAGTATAAAACAATTAACAATTTGGGGGAATCACTGTCAGTTTTAAAATAGTAATCCTTCCACTATTCAATATTTTTTTCTTTACTGATTTTTTTTATTGGGGAATTAATGTTTTACATTCAACAGTAAGTACAATAGTTTGTACATGCATAACATTCCCCCAGTTTCCCATATAACAATACAACCCCTACTAGGTCTTCTGAATCCTTCTTGGACCTATATTCTCCCCACCCACCCACCCCAGAGTCTTTTACTTTGGTGCAATACGCCAATTCCATTTCAGGTTCTACTTCTGTTTTCTTTTCTGATCTTGTTTTTCAACTTCGGCCTGAGAACGAGATCATCCCATATTCATCCTTCTGTTTCTGACTTATTTCACTCACCACTATTCAAATTTAATGGTCAGAGTGTAACACCATGGATACACAAAGCCCTGAATCTAAGTACTGCTCTCCTATGAGAGCATCATGTCACCAGGGACCACTCCACAAAACAGTGTATTTCTCCCCCTCTTTCTGCCCATCTCTCCCTCTTTATGTCAAAAGCTTTCTTTTTTTTTAATGGCCTGAGAGTGGTGGAATTCTGCATGTGAGAGGACCTGATTGTAAAATTCTTATGAGTAGATGTATATAAATAGCAATTCTTCAAATACTATAATTTCCACTGACTTGGGTCTAGCCCAACAGAAAACCTAAACCTATAATTTGATCATGGATACTACTTAAGTGGGTTGACAATATATATGAATTGCTCAAGCACTTCCTCTAAACAAAAGTTGCCTATAACAAAGCAAGATAAATTAACAGTTAATTAAACTTTTGTTTATTTGCTTGTCTATTAACTATGTTGGGCATAGTGCTTTAGACATGCCAAACTTATTTTATGTTTATAGAATTACCGATGTTATGTCCTTGAATTCCTGCAATGAGATTATAAAGTTGGTACAACTTTTAACCCAAACATGGAAGCAATCCAAATGCCCAATGACAGGTGAATAGGTAAGGAAGTTATGACATACACCATGAATTACTACTCAGTTATTTAAAATGATGAAATCATCTCTGTTGCCTCATCTTAGAAGAACCTTGAGGGGATTATGCTAAGTGGAATCATCCAGAAGAAAGGTGAGCACCTTAAGATACACATATAGATGAAACTTAAGCAACAAAAGAGGGTAAAGCAAAACACAGTGTGAAATCTGGATTGGACTGGTTGATTATAACAGGCTATGAACTTGTCAGGAAGGAAAGGGTTTTTTTGTCTTTTCTGTTTTTTTTTTTTTTTAATATATCTGACTTCCATCATAGATTGTGAATTATAGTCATACAAGAACCAAGATCTAATTTTATGCCATTGATACCTAGAACATGTAGTTGTGCTTGCTTAAGAACTATTAACGTTCATTAAAGCAGATCACCCCACTACCCCCAAGATGGTAGGAATTTACTTAAAAAAAAGTTTTATTTATTTATACTGTGTAGAGATGGAGAGAAACTGAAAGGTAAAAGGAGGTAGAGAGAGGAAGAGAAAGAAATACCTGTAACATTGTTTCACCACTTGTGAAACTTACCCCTATAAGTGGGGACCAGGGGCTTAAACTTGGGTCCTTGAGTACTGTTTTGTATGTGCTTTACCAGGTGTGCTACCATCTAGCCCTATTTTTTTTTTTTTTTACTAGCACCCTGTTCAACTCTCTCTTAAGGTGGGGAATTTAACTTGAGATTTGAGAACCTCAGGCACATAAGTTCTCTGTGTAACCATTATGACCCACTAATTATCATTCTCATAAACTGAAGAGTCTCATAGCTCAGAGAACAGAGATATTGAAAACATTCATCGCTGCCTGAAGTTTGAATTCTCTTTGATCAAGCTCAATTATTATTATTTTTAATTTATTTTTATTTAAGAAAGGATAAATTAACTAAACCATAGGGTAGGAGGGGTATAACTCTACACAATTCCCACCACCCAATCTCCATATCCCATCCCCATACCCTAATAGTTTTCCCATTCTCTATCCCTCTGGGAGCATGGACCCAGGGTCGTTGTGGGCTGCAGAATCATCAAGCTCAATTCTTACAAATTTTACTTCTGTGGTCATTAACAATACAATTATCCTGCAGGGTTTCTTTTACTTTACAAATACTTTGCATGAGATTTATAACTTAAATCTTTATCAAAGTCACAAAATATACTAAAATTATATTTATTGATTGACACCAGGGTTATTAGTGGAACTCAAAGACTCTGTAAGACTCTACTACTTGTGGCAAGAGAACCAGAGAGAGAAAGAGACAGGTTCTGGGAAAGGAGAAAAAACACCCAACTACTACTTGAGGAGTTTTCCTCCTGCTGCCATGAGGTTACAAAGGCTCAAACCTGGGTTCTTCTGTATGGTAACATGTGTACTTTATGAGGTAACCAGTTTAACTAGGAGTGCTCAATAGTGGCATCTAGACTTTTCCCTTTGATAATAATTTCCTCATAAGTGATTCCCCCACATTTAACTGGGACTGCATGATGTAAAATATAATACAAATAAGACCTAAGAGATATCTCACTGGGTAGGGTACCTGTATTGTCAAGCACAAAATCCAAGTTTAAACTCCAGCACCATGTGGAAGGTGCAACAAGAATGGAGGATATGTAGGAGTTGTGTTATCTCCCACTCTGTCTCTGTCTGAACAAAACTTGTTTCATGGAGATCTGATTCCACTAAAATAAGTGAGGTCAAATTCAAACAACATGAAATTTACATATGTCATTCTTACTTCTTGAAGTATGATGAAATAAAAATTTTAAGTCAGCTTTTTTAATCAAGGAGGTGCTCAGTGGTAGTTTCATGAATACATGGGGGTGTATTCCCCAGCTTCACCCATTCTACAGCAGTGCTATGGACTCGGTCTCAACTCTTATAATATAAATATATATTTCAAATATTTTAAGTATATTTCTTAACTAATTAATCAAATAAACCAATCAAAGGTGTCTGCATTTTCTTCATAAAAACAAAGTAAAACTCAGAGTAAGAACACTCATGAATTGAAACTGAGAAATATTTAATTTACTTAAAATTAATACAAATTTACCATATATCATGCATGCATGATTTAGCTATTTCTGGACATATTTTTATTTAATTTTTTAACTTTATTTATTTTAGAACAGAGAGAAATTTAGGGGAAAATAGAGCAGGGGAGAAACAGAGAGACATCTGCAACACTGCTTCACTATTTGTGAAGCTTCCCCCCTGCAGGTGGGGACCAGAGGCTTAAGCCTCAGTCCTTGTGCATGGTAATACACGCATTTAACCAAGTGTGCCACCACCTGGCTCCTTCTCAACAGTTTTTTCATGCAAATAGAAAAAAAAGAGTTCTCTCTCTCTCTCTCTCTCTCTCACACACACACACACACACACACACACACACACACACATACACATACACAAACACATATCTTTTCCTCCAGGGTTATTGCTGGGGTTCGGTGCCTGAACTACGAATCCACTGCTCCTGGAGGCCATATTTTTTCCCATTTTGTTGCCCTTGTTGTTGTCCTTATTGTTATTTTTCTACTGATATTGTTTTGTTGTATAGGACAGAGAGAAATCAAGAGAGGAGGGGAAGACAGAGAGGGGGAGAGAAAGATAGACACCTGCAGACTTGCTTCACCACTTGTGAAGCAACCCCCCTGGAGGTGGGGCGCCAGGGGCTCAAGCCGGGATTCTTAGGCAGATTCTTGCACTTTGCTCCACATGCATTTAACATGCTATCGCCTGACCCCATATATATATATATTTCAATCACAGCACCAACAATGCCTTCAGTGCCAAGGCAATCACATATGGTATCTAGACTCAAACTGAGCAGCACATATGACAAAGCAGGTACCCAACCTGAAGAGCTATTCCACCAACCCCAAAATAGATTATAAGATTTTGTGTTCCAGTAAATATCTGGTGGGCATAGGTTGTTATGGCATTTGGTGTTATGGGTTGAATTGTGCCCCTTAAAAAGATACACTAAAGTCCTAAATCAACTAACTGTATATGTTATCTCATCTGAAAACAGCCTTTGGAGGTTAGGCAGTGCCACATCAGGTTAAGTGCACACATTACAGTGCATATGCATCAAGGTTCAAGCCCCTGGTCCCCACCTGTAGGGAGAAAGCTTCATGAGAGGTGAAGCAGAACTTCAAGTGTCTATTTCTTTCCCTCTCTACCTCCTCCTCCCCTCTCAATTTATCTGTCTCTACCCAGTTCTTCTTCTTCTTATAGCGTTTGCCCTTCTTCCGTAGCCAGTCAACAGTGTCAGGTTGAACCTGATGTAAAGTTTTGAGACCTCCTTTGAATCTGGAGAGGTGGCAGTCATTAATAAATACATACAAATATAATTAGAAAATAATTTTAAATAAAAAAGGAAACAGTGTTTGGTAGCTTTTAGCATGGAGCACTTTATGATTTTGCATGTCATTCCTAAACAGGAGTCATGCTAATCTTCATTACATAATGCCAAAGCAGGTATAGTGAATAGTCTTTGTAGTGTCTGGAGAAATGGCTCAATTGAAAAAGCAACCAATTGGCAGATTTTCAAGTCTACTGAATTGGACTTTCCTGTCTGAGGTTCCTGGTTTCATCCTTGGTACTATGGTATGCTGACATGTCCATTTCTTTCTGTTTCATGAAATTCTCTCTCATGTGTGTGTAATTAAAATAAAATAAATCTTGAACAAGTGAATTAAAATCACCAAATGTACAGATTAAAGAAAAAATGGACTCACACTCCTTTTTACATATTTAGAGGAGAGAATTAATACAGTGTTATTCTTGTACTTCTCCCTAAAGAGAAGAAAATATGCCTGTTGACTCATTAGATTACTACAATAACAACAAAGATTTTAGGTGGAATGATTGATCTTCTATCTCTGCAAAGTGAACTTAAAGGAATTCCTAACTATTATGGAGAGAGAAGAACAGGGGGAAAACTACTACGAGAGCATAGAAAGGGTAAAAAAACTTAAAAGTAAGAGGAAGTAGGCTGAGAAAGATTTTGCTGTTGCTGGTATTCCTATCTTGTATCTTCTTTTAATATCCAATAAAAAAGGTATTCTAGGGTTCTCAAAGTAAAAGTCCAACCACCCAAGAAATAAATTATTGTAAATATATCAGACCACTTGAGGGCACTGTGGCATTGCATTTTGGCCAAGTGACCTTTTAAAACCTAACACAAAAAGCATAATCCAGTATTTTTTATTTTTATTTTTATTTTTTCCCCCAAACCTAGGATGAGCACACAGGTACTGTGGGATAGTGTCTGTATATCAGAATGGTCACAGTTGTGTGGACACATAAATCAGTGCCTTGCTAAGGCAATTGCATAACCAGAGCTTTCTGCCTCTGTCCTTCACTCCATGCTCCAGAGATTTCCTTTCCTAGTGGCTCAGGCTGAACTATGATATTACGATTTTCCAATTGCAGTGATAATGGATCATTTTTGGCATTTCCCACTCATTACAATCTGTGACAGTGTGATGGATTAATTTGGGGTATTTTCCATCCTTGGTATAATCATCGGAAAGAGAATGAGGATGACTATTCCAATAGATAAATTACAGAAACGGACCCAAGACTTGAACATGAAAAAAGGAAGGAGAGCTTAGAAAGAGAGCAGAGCATATGTTCAGGAAGATTTTCTGAGTGGTTAAAAAACTCAGCTCACTGACTGAAATCAGAATCACTGAGTATGTCACAATGAAATGCAGTGCTAATACTGGGAAATGTTTAAATGCATGCTAATAATGCTAAATCCTCTCATGCAGTAATTACCTTTTTTTATTAAAAATCAACTGACTGCAATAAAATCAGGTAGTCTTTTTACTTTCCATTTGCATTTTTTTTTACACTTAGAATTCTTGTTGTAAAAGAAAAACTACGGCAAGTTCCTTTGCTACAGAAATCTGCATCCACAAATTTGTTTGATAAACATATATTGAAAACTTAGGGGGCTGAGTGGTGGCGCACCTGGTTAAGTACACATAGTGTCAAGTGCATTGACCAGCACAAGGATCTTGATTCAAGCCTCCAGCTCCCTACCTGCAGGGAGGATGCTTCACCATGAAGTGGGCCAGCAGGGGTCTTTCTCTCCCCCTCTCTATCTCCCTTCCTCTCAATTTCTTTTAATGTGCAACTCCTATGATAGGGACATGGTGGCTAAATGTTTATCTGGCCTCTTGTTTTCTGAAGTAGGGTAAGCTGGGTGACAGTTTGAAATTGCTATGATCTTAAGAGTAATACAAAATAACTGTCATTTTACTTTTATTACCACTTATTTTATTACCAATTGGCTACTATAATTTATTTTGTTAAATAAATATTATTTCTGTACTACGTAAAAATAGGAATTAATCAAAATAAAATTCACAGTATGAGGAAAACTAGTTTTAAGATAATAGGGTGGGGGCAGACAGCACAAAGGTAATGCAAACAGATTCTCATGCCTGAGACTTTGAAGTCCCAGGTTCAATCCCCTCTGAGCAGTGCTCTGGTTAAAAAAAAAAGAGGGGGGGAAAGGAAGTAGCACAATAAGTTGTGAAGCCTCCCACCTGCAGGGGGGTCCCATTTTAAGCAGTGAAGCAAGTCTGCAGGTGTCTATCTTTCTCTCCCCTTCTCTGTCTTCCCCTCCTCTCTCAATTTCTCCCTCCTCCATCCAACAACAACAACAGCAATAATAAGGGCAACAAAAATGAGGGGGGAAATGGCCTCCAGGAGCAGTGGATTTGTAGTGCAGGCACTGAGCCCTAAGCGAAGTGAACATGGTGCAAAGTGCAAGGACCAGAGAAAGTATCCTGGTTCGAGCCCCTGGGAGGAAGGATCCTGGTTCGAGCTGCAGGGGAGTCACTTCACAAGCCATGAAGCAGGTCAGCAGGTGTCTATCTTTCTCTCCCCCTTTCTGTCTTTCCCTCCTCTTTCCATTACACTCTGTTCTATCTAACAACAACAATATCAACTACAACAATAAAACAACAAGGGCAACAAAAGGGAATAAATAACTAAATATTTTTTAAAGATTCATTTATTAATTAATATGAGAAAGAAAAAGAGAGGATGAGAGAAAGAACCAGAGCATCACTCTGCCACAAGCAATGCCTGGGATTGTATTCAGGACCTAAAACACTTATGCCACTTCCCATACTGCTAACTTCATCTTTCAGTCTGTTTCTTTTTTATGCCAATTGAGAATTCATTATATATGGAAAGTGCTAGGGCAACGAGAACTTACAAAACACTGAGATACATTATGATTTGGTAATGGAGCATCTGACTCATATTACACTATTTCTGACTGTGATTTGAAGTAAAATGGAAAGTTGAAGTTAATGAGTAATATAATAATGCTAGTTGTTCCATGTTTGAGTGGTCAAATATTATATAAGAGAATCATAAACTGTTATTTTTGTCCTTAACAAACATAATTTAAATCCATACATCTGAGAAATATAATGTCATACAACTCTAGTTTTATTTTTCAACTATAAAAGAAGTTAAACAGATGAGAAGAACAATGTTCCCTAGATGGAGACAGGTATGGATCAGAAATCAACATATTCTGGGTTACTTTATCTTTGATAATAATTGACTACCTGATATTATAGCTTTTTATATAATAAATGAAGGTGAGAGTCTATCATTAACAAGATAGGCTTTCATAAGAATTTAATGGTTGTTTGTTTTAATTTTTATTTTACTAATTTTTAAAACTTATATTTATTTCTTTTATCTAATAGAAGGGATAGAAAATGAGAGATGGGAAGAGATACGGGGGGGGGGGGGACACCTACATTACTGCTATACCACTTCTGAAGCTTTTCCACAAGAGGGGACAGGAGCTTGAACCTGGGTCCTTGGGCAATACCTGCACTTAACAAGGTGCACTACCACCTTGCCTACTAATTTTTATTTATTTGTTTATTTATTTATTTATTTATTTATTTATTTATTTAGTGTCACCAGGGTTATCACTGGGGCTTTATGTCTGACATAAATACACTACTTCCAGCTGCCAGTTTTTTTTCTTTTTTTTTTTCTGTTGCTAATAGAGAAATTAAAGGGGCAGAATGAGAAGGAGAAAGAAAGAGACACATCTGTAGCACTTTTTTTACCACTTGTGAAGCTTCCCCCCTGCAGGTGGGGCCTAGGGGCTTGAATTCAGGTCCTTGCACATGGTAATGTATGCTCTAATAGGAATGTTACTGTCTGGCCCTATGATGCCTTTTTGAAACATAGCCACTACACAAACATACATATATATATATATATATGTATATATATATATACATATACATATACATACATATATATATATATATCATTACTTGTATCTCACCATTTTATACACTGGCAAATTTATCCATATTTTTTCTGCACAGATATATAAAAAAGTTAATTAATTTAAAGTAAAATCACTCTATAATTCCTCCCAACAAACATACCCTTTGTCCTGTCTGATGGTAAGAAAGCATTTCTCCAGTAGGGCACCAAAGTAAAAACCCTGGGTTGAGGGTGAGGGTGAGGGTGGATGTTCAGCTCCATGGGGCATTGGGGGGTGGTGGGTGGGACACAGTCTTTTGGTGGTGGGAACGATGTTTATGCACACTCCTATTAATTTGTAGTCATATAAATCACTAATTAATATGAGAGGGGAAAACTGAATGTCTCAAACTTTTAAAAGCATAGACTGAGTCTTTTTAATACATAGGCTGAGTCTTTGATATGTTGACTCTCTTAAAAGCTTAGTCTAGGGAGAACAAAAGCTACAGGTGGCCAATAATTTCAAAGGACATAAAATATGGTGATGGTGTGTACGATACAGCAAATCCTAACAAAGGGATTTTTCAAAGTTAACCCAGTTGCTAAACAATGTGATTACTGAAATAACTATCTAATGTCTTCTTAAACCCTAAGACAACAGGAGTCTCCCACTTCCTCTATAGAGCCTATGTTTCTCCCAATCCTGGAACCTCTGGGGTGGGGCTCACTTGCCTGCATGCTTCTCTCAAGTCATACCAAATGATATTGCATCCACCAATCCCAACCTAATCAACACAAGGAGTACCACGTCAGCATGCTTCAACTCAGACTGTGTCCAGAGACATCAGGCATGTAAGGCCAATCCTTCACACTCATCACTCCGGTGAGACATTTCCTTTCATGGCATTCTCTAATTCCATTCCAGGAGGTTCACTTCCTAACAAAGTCCCAAAACCTAGATATAGACCAGGTCCCACTAGAGCATGTGTTTATATTTATCCATAAATTAGGGCAAAATATATATGCATGTACTGAGGTACAGACTCAAACTCATAAAGTACATGTTATGGCTGCATTTAATCAGGCCACATATATGGTGGGCTCTGTACAGATCATGCAAAACAAGGTTTGTTTTAAATGTAATAATGAGGGTCATTTACAAAGGAATTGCAAAATGAATCTCAAATGGTTTGATTATAAGGTATCTGGAGATGACAGATATTTAAAACCTCCCTTAACCAAATGCCCACTCTGTAAAAGAGGCTTTCACTGGACAATCCACTGTCCATCCAGAACTTATGCAGGAGACAATTCTCTGACAGATCATAATAAGCAGGGCCCTGGCTCTCCAGCCTGCATAGCTATAAGGACTATTGGATGACTCTAGGATAGACACTTACCACAGACATGAATCTAAATAGATTGCTTAACTGTGTAAGTTATGTCTTTAACCTTCTAGTCTCTCTATAAGAAAGTGATTTATTTGAATATGAGGTATGTATTGACTCAAGTTTATCCTAAAGCCATTTTTTGATCGTGGTATGCTGTTATACAGACCTGTTAATTTTAATCAAAAGTGAAAGAATATAAACTGTATCCACCAGTGTTTGGTATCCTCTCCCCATAGTTTTTACAGATGTTTTGTTACTGTGCTCTAGTTAACCTCTCTAATGTTCAAGCACATTCTAGAATTATTGGTACTGATATTACCCATTGTTTCTTTATGCCTAAACTGGTGTGACTCCTCCCTTTATGGGTGTTTAGCTCAGTAGACTTTCTAATGTTGATTCTGGAAAATGGATGTTTCACACATCCCTCAGTTTGCTAAGTTGAAATGTATTCCTATCTCTGTGGACACTGTTATAGGCTTTATATGCCACCTGTTGCACAGAAAGCAAGCCATGTTTGTGAACACTTTTTCTGCCTTTGCTGCTGAGGTATTCCTATTAGACTGACTATGACCCTAACTAACTATGTTTCTAGGTTAAGGCTTGTTTCTTCTAAACATGCATTTCGCATGCCTTACTACCCCACTAGATGAGTAATTGTGGAAGGCCATATGTACCTTTAAAGGGCTATTTCTCAGACATGAACAGAATACAAGGGACTTGATATATTTTAAATTTTGCACTGCATAATTCTAATCAGATAGCTGCTAAGCATTACTTTTCTCCACAGAGCTATTTCTTCTCTAGCAGATGCCTCATGATTTGTCTAGTCTTTGTGATTGAAACAAAATTACTAACTTAAGGCATAGGGTATGTTTGTTTTAGTTTCTCATTCACAAGTCCTGCTTGGACCCATGCTGAACAGATATGCCCCTCTCATCTGTGAACTCATAGCAAGAAAACAAGCTGAAGTATGGATTGCAGCACTGCAACACTCTGGATATTCCACGATTGCCACCCAGGAGCCACTTGAACTTGGGGACACCTCTGTAAATTTCTGTTCTGAGCCTCCCTGAGTGATGGACCATCTCTGGGTTAGACACAGATACTAGACCACAGGTCTTCAGGCTAGCAGGGCCTTATCTGATACCCAGTTACTGTGCCCGCACTCTGGGGGTGAAGGCAGAGCTTGCAAGGGTAACCCCAGAATCACTGAAGATTTGCTTATTTCTCGTGTACTCATATAGACTGTACATCTTGCCCATGTCTATAATCAAAAGTGGAGAATTGTGGTGACCCCAGCAGGAGTCTGGGGCTATTAGCATACAAATGACTTCACCCTGAGGAGGTGCTTCAGATAAGGAAATGTATGAAAGCAAGGGACTTTGAGCATGTGAGGCTCTTTGGCTACTGCTTCTTCTCCTGGTCAAAAGCTACTTCTGGTCAGGTGCACCATGGCTACTCTCCTGAGAACTGAACACGCGTGACTCTGCTAGCCGGTAAACTTTTTGACCCCTCTACAGCCATGAGCAACCTTTACCAGGTTTTATAATTGTTTATCTTATGGAACTAAACTTTTGATAACTATGCTTAGACTTTATGGACCTAGCATACTCTTAATCCTTGATGATAAGTGCTTATTTTGCCTTTTACCTGTTTCCCTAATAAACCTTGTATTGTTTAAACCAGTTCCCAGCCCCTGCTGTGATTCCTTTTATGCACCTCAAGCAACAACCCCTGCAAACCTCCATTTTAAGTTAATGTACAACAACAAGGAGTACTACCTAAGCATGCTTCACGTCAGACTGTGTCAAGAGACTTCAGGCATGGAATGTCAACCTTCACCCTCATTAATCAGGTGAGACCTCTACTTTCATAGTATTCTCAAATTCTATTCCGGCAGGCTCATTTCCTAACAAAATCCCAAAACCTAGATATAGAACAGGTCCCATAAGATAGAGCATATATTCACATGTATCCACAAATTAGGGCAAAATATATACCTGAAAGCAAAAGTACACAATAGTCTGTATTGGGTCAATATCAAGTTCATAATGAAATAGTGTCTACTTAGATAACCTCCTCACCTACTTCCTATTACAATTCTCTCACTCACTCCAAAGCTAACCTCGTCAAAGCAAGGACTGCAAAAACTGAATAAGGGCAAGAGACTGGCATACTTTAAAAATGACTCTTTGGTCACTATCAGGCCACCCCATCATTTGGGGCCCTATTCCGGGAGTCCTGAGATTCCCAAACAGACATGATTGACTTAGAACTCAAACAAATATCTCTCTCCATTGTTATCAGTCATTTCTATCAGGAACAACACAATAGAACCCTTTGTGGACCCCCATAGGACCTTGCCCTCAACTTGGATCAACAATGGCAGAGAATGTTCCATCCTCCAAAGGGAGGCTAGACAATATATTCTATGCTACATCTGAGGAAGATGGGTTGATACTGGGGCAGCTTGGAATGTTCCTACTCATGACCACAGAATGTGAGCTCAGATCTAGAGGGATGCATAGAGGTCACATAGGCTCCTAAGCTGAATATGGCCCCAGATCACATCAAATAGATGGGGTTTATAGTCAACAATATTTATACACCTTTCCTATATTTGGAAAGCTACTCTCTTCCCTGATCCAGCTTTCTGATCCTTTTCCAGCCACGACATCATCTCCCCAGACAATAATTAGGATCCACCTGCATATCAGATTTCAGGCTCAGGAAAAAAAAAAAAAAACACTAGTATAGCCACAGGCCCTTTGGAATATAACAAAAATATTCCTACTAGCTATCGACAAAACGGAGGGGGCCCCCAACACTTTATCTGCACTATTCCAGCCTTTAGTCAATAGTTTGTTTGGCTTTGTGTGTTAACTCTATTTTCACCCACCAGGTTCCAGATGCAAGCATGATGCCAACCAGACTTCCCTGGACAGACAACCCCACCAATGTGTCCTGGAGCTCCACTTCCCCAAAGCCCTTCCCCACTAGGGAAAGAGAAAGACAGGCTGGGGGTATGGATAAACCTGCCAACACCCATGTTCAGCAGGGAAGCAATTACAGAAGCCAGACCTTCAACCTTCTGCATCCCACAATTTTGGTTCCATACTCCCAGAGGGTTAAAGAATAGGAAAGCTATCAGGGGAGGGGATGGATACAGAGTTCTGGTGGTGAGAACTGTGTGAGGTTGCACCTCTCTTATCCTATGGTTTAGTCAATGTTTCCATTTTATAAATAAAAAGTAAAATAAAATAAAGCATTTCTCCATAAGTAATTGTCATTGAAACAAAAAGCTTTCCAACTCATGAAATTGTAATTATATGAGCCAAGCATGCCCTCCAGAATGCTGTCATTGTTAATCAGAACTTAGAAAAAGACATTGAATAACGGGATTCTGAAAATAGAAGAATAAAGTATCACTATATTCTGTCAGGCTTGTACCCACATATGAATGTGAACAGACATTTGCAGATGATATTATCAAAAGTTCATGAACAATAATTGTAGTATTCATTTAATTCCCCATTTTACCAAGCTCTCTCAAGATTAAATGTGAAAAATGCATGTGAGATACACTGAATAAGCTATCCTGAAATCACTAGGGTAGATAGATTCCTCAAAACTGTTTTCAGAGTAAATTGATGATTTATTACATGAAGAGATGAAAACTGTGATTATAAAATCTGTCATGATACATTATTCAGTTTCCACATATCTAGCTGTTAATTAGCTGACATGTACATACTCTTTCTCAGATAATATATTTGCATATACACAATATATGCACACATTAACATATAGCCACATATTTATCATACGTGTTATAAATATATACTATATATACTATATATACATACATATAATTTATTTTTTAAATCTTCTCACTATATATTTGCCTTTGGCATCATTCTCTTCTACTTAGAATAGATGACTGAAATTTTAGCCCTTCAAATAAGTTACAAGAGTTATTTAAGTGGTATTTTCTAAAAAGCATTTTCAGGAGTCTTCCAAACATATTGTATGTAATACAATATTTCATTTACATTTTTACATCAATGAAACACTTATTGAAAGTTTCTTGTGTAAGACATAATAAAATTATTGCCTGGTTCACAGAAAGGAGAAACATTAATACCACGTTGACTTTAACTGAGTCCTTTTGCATATGTTATCTTCACTGGTATTTGTTTTGTTTTTTTTTCTCTAGGTGAATATTATTTTCATAATTTTAGTAATGGCTCAGCAGCCCTGATGATTTAAATTAAAAATACATATCTAAGTATATGGCATTATAAAGTAAATATAGGCCAGTTTGATTCAAAAATCTGCTACATTTTCATTATATTTCAGAATCAAGAGGCTTGAGAAAGTTGAAAAAGCAGAGCAAATAAATACAGAGAATAATAAAGACATGAACTTCATTGCTATGGTTCTCATACTCACAGACCACACTAACAAGGACAGTTAAATTTTGCTCCTTTTTTTACATGTTAGATTCGAGGATTAAGTTTCATTTGAAGTATATATTTCATTTCCCTAAATTCACACACTAACTTTCTTTCAAATATTTTTATTACTTATTACTGGATACAGACAGGAGAAGGGGAGGGAGAGTGGGGTAGAGACAGAGAGACAGCTACAGTACTGATTTATCACTCATAAAGCTTTCCCACTGCAATTGGAGACCAGGGGCTTGAACCCTGGTCCTTGCACATTGGAACATATGCACTCAACCAAGTGTGCCAACACCCAGCCCCCAGTTGAAAGATTCCTAAGCAGGACAGAACCTAAACACTTTTATGGAAATATTCTCAGACAAGCAAAAATTTCTAGTAAGTATTTTGAAGGTAAGCAAAACATGTATTAGGGACCAGCAAACTAGTTCAATTGGGAAGGTGACTTCTTTGTCATGCAAGATAGCCAGGGTTCACCTGCCTGACAGAGCACATAGGAATACTAGAGCATTAGGTGGAGTTTCACTGCTACAGTATTTAGCATGCTTGCTCATTCATTTGCTCACTCTATTCACAACTGAAAAAGTCATCTTAGAGTGGTAAACCCTCAGCAACTACATAATCAGTAATTGATGTATATAGATTTGAAAGACATGATAGATATGAAAATAACTTTCATTTGGGCTCCCACCCCACATCAATTTATATCATCATAAAATAAATAAATATTAACCAAAATATTTTATCAAGTTTTTAAAATTAAAATTGTCTTAAAAATCACTACCTCCTACCGGCCAAGATACATTTAACTTATATTTTCTTTTTCACATATCTTTTTAAAAAAATTTATTGCCACCAGAATTATCACTGGGCAATACCTGCATGATGAATCCACCACTCTCTCAAGAGCTATCCCTCCTACATTTTTTTTTATTTAATAGGATAAAGAGAAACTGAGAAGGGGAGCCTTATAGTGGCACACCTGGTTGAGGGCACATCTTAGAATTCACAAGGACCTAGATTTGATCCCCCAATGCCCACCTGCAGAGGGAAAGCTTTGCTAAGTGCTGAAGTGGTGTTGTAGGTGTTTCTCTGTGTCTCTTCTTCTCTATCTCCCACTCCCTCTCAATTCCTGACTGTTTCTATAAAATAAATAAAGATAATTTAAAAATTAGTAATAAAGAGAAATTGAGAAGTGAGAGGAAGACAAGGAGAAGAAGAGAGGCAGGGAGAGGGAGGAGGGGGGATGAAGTGGGAGAGGAAGGAAAGACTGAGAGCTGTAGACTTGTTTCAGAACTCCAGAAGCTTCCCTCCTACAGGTGGGGAGAGAGAGCTTAACCCCAGTTACCCATACATGACAACATGTGAGCTTAACTGGGTGTGCCACCACCTGGCTTCCTTTCACATATCTTTAGAATACGAATGTCCTGGGAGTTGGGCGGTAGGTAAGCTCAGACAGCCATGAGCTCATGGACAAAGGATCCTGGTTGGAGCCCCAGGCTCCCCAATTGCAGGGGAGGCACTTGACAGGCTATGAAGCAAGTCTGCAGGTGTCTGTCTTTCTCTCCCCCTCTCTGTCTTCCCCTCCTCTCTCTATTTCTCTCTGTCCTATCCAACAATGATGGCATCAATAACAACAATAACTACAATAATAAAAAAAAAAAAAACAAGGGCAACAAAAAGGAAAATAAATAAATAGAAAAAAATATATAAATGTCCTGTATGCTCAAAATTTCTTTTTTCCTTGAAACTAGAAGCAACTGCTAATCTTTTTAGTCACTGAATTTCTTTTGTATCCCATTCAAGTTACATCATGCCTTGAAAAAAATTTCCCAACCAAATTTGATTTTCAACCAAATTTATTTTTCCATTTTAAAAACCAAGAATAAATAGAACCGCGTTAGCATCTAAAACACAGCAAGAGAACTATCATGACAACTGCAATCAGAATAAATTAATGATACTTTTATTTATTTATTTATTCCCTTTTGTTGCCCTGGTTGCTTTATTGTTGTAGTTATTATTGTTGTTCTTGATGTCATCGTTGTTGGATAGGACAGAGAGAAATGGAGAAAGGAGGGAAAGACAGAGAGGGGGAGAGAAAGATAGACACCTGCAGACCTGCTTCACCACCTGTGAAGTGACTCGCCTGCAGGTGGGGATCCCAGGGGGCTCGAACCGGGATCCTTATGCCTGTCCTTGCGCTTTGCGCCACCTGCGCTTAACCCACTGCGCTACCGCCTGACTCGCAATTAATGATACTTTTAATGGTCAATTTTATACTGAGTATATGAATGTTATCTTTTATGTCTTTGGACAGTTGTATAGTAGCTTTTGGATCCTTGTTATAAACTTGGACTGTACCATCAGCAGTCTCACTGAATATATATTGAGATGTACATTTCTACAGTTTGCTGAATCCATGAAAATGATTTTAGTGTTAAAACAACACGACAAAAACAAACACATCAACAGAAAAAAACATAATTTTTTCTGCCTAGATATGTACGTATTATGCATGTACGTATGTATGTATGTATGTATTTAATGTCACCAAGATTATTGCTGGGTCTTGGCCCCTGCACTGCTACTCCATCATTCTTGGTGTTTTTGTTTGTTTCCCCCCTCCTTTTCTGATAGAGACAATATAATGAGGAGGGAAGGAGATAGAAAGAAGAGAACAAAGAGATAAAGACAACTGAAGCAATGTTCTACTGCTTATGAAACTTCCTCTATGAAGGCTGGAAATGGGTATTTGAACCTGGGTCCATGTATATGGTACCATGCACACTCTATCAGTTGAACCACTCTCCAGCCCCTTATGATAAAATCTTGAGCTTAAAGGGACAAGGAGACCACTTACCCAGTGTACACACTTTACCATGAACAAGGACCTGGGTTTGCTCCCTTTGTACTACTTGCATCAAGGAAAGCTTCGTAAATGTCCCGGGGGGGGGGGGGGTTGTTGTGACATTTCTCTCTTCTCTCTCCTTTCTTCGCCTCCTTCCCACTTCCCCATGTCTCTGTCTGAGTTCAAAAGTTTGAAAAGAAAAAGAAAAAGAGTACATTGGATTCAGTTGAATTACCTAAGAATGAAATCTGATGGGGCAGGAAAAAAAATTAAGCTTAGAGAGATGGAGAGATAGTTGACCCAGTAAGGAGTACTGTGAGGCCCTAATTCTAAGCTCTGGCACTATATGGGAGCACTACTGCAAGAGGAAAAATTTCACAAACTGTCAAGTGGTCCTGTAATGTCTTCCCATCCATTCCCTCTCTTTCTTTCTCTATCTAAAATTAAAATAAATATACAGATTTAAAAGAAAAAATGTTAGATTAGTGTGGGATAGATTTTAAAACTGGATGAAGTGTTAGTGAAATAGCTCATCTGGGAGGGCACCTGCCTTGCCAAGCATGTAACTGAGGACCAAGTTCCCAGTGTACCACATGGAAACACTATGGTGTTTCTCTCTTGTGCTCCTTGTTTATTCTCCTCTCTCTCTCTCTCTCTGTCTCTCTCTCCCCTCTCTCTCCTCTCTCTCCCCTCTCTCTCTCTGTCTCTCTCTCTCCCCTCTCTCTCCTCTCTCTCCCCTCTCTCTCTCTCTCTCTCTGTCTCTCTCTCCCCTCTCTCCTCTCTCTCCCCTCTCTCTCTCTGTCTCTCTCTCTCCCCTCTCTCTCCTCTCTCTCCCCTCTCTCTCTCTCTCTCTGTCTCTCTCTCTCCCCTCTCTCCTCTCTCTCTCCCCTCTCTCTCCTCTCTCTCTCCCCTCTATCTGTCTCTCTCTCCCTCTCTCTCCCCTCTTTCTCTCCTCTCTCTCTCTCTCTCCCTCTCTCCCTCCCCCTCTCCCTCTCCCTTCTCTCTCTCCCTCTCCCTTCCCCTCTCCCTCTCCCTCCTCTCTTTCTTTCTCCCTCTCTCCTATCAGAAAAAGACAACTGTCATTAGTGAAGCCCTAGCAACGATAAAAAATAAACTAAGTCAACAGTATTTATATCCCTTTCCCATATTAGGGAGCCACTCTCTTCTCTGATCCAACTTTCTGGTCCTTTTTCCAACCATGACATCATCTCCCCAGACAATAACTTGGATCTACTGGCATGTCATATTTCAGGCTCAGGGGAAAAAAGAAAAAAAAAAAAAACTAGTATAGCCACAGGCCCTTTGGAATATAACTAAAATATGCCTACTAGCTATCTACAAAATGGAGGACCCCCCCCCCCAACTCTTCATCTGCACTATTCCAGCCTTTAGGTCCATGATTGGTCAACAATTTGTTTGGCTTTGTATATTAACTCTCTTTTCAGCTACCAGGTTCCATGATGCAGACCAGACTTCCCTGTACAGACAACCCCACCAATGTGTCCCTGAGGTCCACTTCCCCAGAGCCCTTCCCCACTAGGGAAAGAGAGAGGCTGGGAGTATGGATCAAACTGTCAATGCCCAAGTTCAGCAGGGAAGCAATTACAGAAGCCAGACCTTCAGCCTTCCGCATTCCACAATGACCCTGGGTTCATACTCCCAGAGGGTTAAAGAATAAGAAAGCTATCAGGAGAGGGCATGGGATACAGAGTTCTGGTGGTGGGAATTGTGTGAAGTTGTACCCCTCTTTCCTATGGTTTTGTCAATGTTTTCTTTTTATAGATTAAAAAAATTTAAAAAAATACAAAAAATAAACCAAGCTGGGTGATTATAAAATATAAGTATTCTACTAAAAAGAGGAAAGAATGTCAGAACTGATGAGAGGAATAAAAGAGAATAAGAAGGTTCTGTGGGAAATAAGGAAAAGTCACATATTTGTAATTACACAAAATAATATTTCAGATAAAGGGAGTTTAGGTGCCTGCTTTTTATAGGTTTGGATCTCTATGATCTTCATGCTCAGTCTTCAAATCATTAACTATTAATTAGTTAATAGATAAGCATCCACTAAATTCTTCCCTAGGGACTAGGTTTTTAGGTCTACCAAACCAAACAGATAAAGAACTCTGTTTTCATAAATCCTACAGTCCATGAATCAGCTAAAATTTATTATAAGTTAAACTCCAAGAAGGCACACAGGAAATTCTAAAAGGTACATTCTCCCAGAGGCAATCCAGAGTCCTCCAAATCTGAGACAGCAATTTTTTCTATGGACTTTGAAAGTACACTTACTGTTGTGATGACATTCATTGATCATTGATAACTGGATATTTGTCCACATCTTCCACAGATCATTAAGTCCTCAAGGACTGGTACAAAAGTTTTAACTGTTGATCCTTAGTGATTTAAACACATAAAAATTTACCAAAAATTTATAGGAAAAGTGTATGAAAGAATTCATCATGGAATTCAGGCATCTATCTTAGGTCCTAATATGTCCTTCTTAACAAGAATTGGCTATCAGAAAGGAAAGAAAACAGTATCTCTCTCTCTCTCTCTTGCTCTGTCTCTCATTAAATGTTAATTTGTAAGAGCATAAACCAATCATTAAGGAAATTCCACAAGCAAAACAGTTCCAATAATCAGAGAGTTATTCATCCAAGTTGTTGATTCAAAGAAATGAGCTAAAAAAAAAAAAAAAGCCACCATCACTATCCTGGCTCCCAATGAAGAAACAGGCATGTCAGTTCATGATAGGGACAATTTAAGTGTGACAATAAAATTATTTTTCTGATTTTCCTCAAACTGTTACACAAACAGCATTACTAGTATATTTTTAAAGCAAATTAAAATTCTGAACAACACTGTGTAATAACAGACATATATTAATTTTTTTCCAAAACTAAACCATCTTTATAGAGATGCATTATACATCTTGGCATACATGTGCATGCTTCTCTGTTACCATATATTATTATTTTATGAAAAGTATTCAAATTCTAATTTATTTACTCACTCTGCATTCTTGATGTTGCCAGCATATATAGTATTAAAGTAATTGCATCACCTAGCAGTAATAGTAACACTTCTTTTCCTACTTCTACAGGAACTATTAGTAGACCTGCAGACCTGCAGACCTGCAGACCTGTACCACTTGTGAAGCAAATCCTTTGCAGGTGGGGAGCCAGGGCTCGAACCAGGATCCTTACTCTGGCCCTTGCGCTTTGCACCACCTGTGCTTAACCCGCTGCACTACAGCCAGACTCCCAGTAGTTTTATTTTAATGAAGGTGAAACTTTAAGCTTCCTAAAAGCCATCACTATTAGTCTCCCCTATTATTTTTGTTTTGGAGGTAAGTAGAAGAAATAAAAATTTCCAAATTTTACATTTTATTTAATGCCATTAAATGGTTGTCCAGGTATTTAAACAAGGTCCCCATTCTTAATAAGTGACATTAGCATTTTGATGTCTTCAATATCTGCTGTACTTTACATGGCAAACAATTCAATTCAAAATGTATTAGATTTACATTATCAAATTCTCAGCCTTTAAAAAGATTGAAGATATATCTTTGAAATGTCAAACTAGGATTTCCTTTATGACAGGAAACATTTTCTAGGGCATACAAAATTCTTCAAACATGAAAATATTTCTCCATTGTGTCCCTCAATCTAATTAGAAAAAAAGGGGGATGAGGATCAGCAACAACAAAATAAAGTAAAAATCCTCAAAAAGTTGTTAGAGATATAACTTCTCCTGAGGCAGAAGACAGAATTAGTCACAGACACTGAAACCTTATCTGATTAACTTTGTGACTGATACTGACAAACCTGCTCTTAAGTATAAAGATAATAAACATCAAGATGCTATGAAGATCACAAGATGAACACATTCAAAATAAAGTGTTATGTGTGACAATACCAAAAAGTGCAGCAAAGGGGGTCGGGTGGTGGCGCAGTGGGTTAAGCGCATGTGGCTCAAAGCTTAGGGACCATTGTAAGGATCCCGGTTCGAGCCCCCGGCTCCCCACCTGCAGGGGAGTCGCCTCACAGGCAGTGAAGCAGGTCTGCAGGTGTCTGTCTTTCTCTCCCCCTCTCTGTCTTCCCCTCCTCTCTCCATTTCTCTCTGTCCTATCCAACAATGAACAACATCAACAATGGCAATAATAATAGCCACAACGAGGCTACAACAAGGGCAACAAAAAGGGGGGAAAATGGCCTCCAGGAGCGGTGGATTCATGATGTAGGCACTGAGCCCAGCAATAACCCTGAAGGAAAAAAAAATATATATATATATTTATTTATTTATTTATCTCTGTATGTAAGAATAAAATAATAATAATGACTCACAAGTTAAATGTTGTCACATAGGTTCAATTTATTATCCCATGGCGGATGTCTTCATACCATTCCCACCACTAACTTAAGTGGTTCTCCAGCATCCTACACTGGATCTCCAATGCTCTCTCAAACCTTTCTCTCGGCCCTCAGAGTTGACTTTGCTGCAATAGACCACACTTAGTCTAACATTCACCCTGCATTTTTCCTTTCTTTCCTTATTTCTATAGTTCCACCTATAAGTGGTATCATTGAGCATTCATCCTTCTTCCTCTAGCTTATCTTTTTTAAAATTTGTGATTAATAGTGGTTTGCAAGATTGTAAGATTACAGGGTATAGTTCCATACAGCAACCACTAGAAAAGTTCTGTGCACCTACCCTCATAATGCTAACCACCTTAGTTCTTATAAAATCTAAGTTACAGCTAGTTTACATATGTGTCTTTTTTCTATCCTTCCTTCCTTCCTCCTTTCTTTTTTCTTTATTTTTTTGCCAATTTAATATTTCACTTAACATGATTCAAGATCAATCCAAGAAGTGGCAAAGAAGATTTCCTTTATACTTACCAAGTACTTTAAATCTTATTATCATTATTATTTGGCATATACAACACTATTCTAGAAAGAAAAAATAGACAATTTTGTAGATGGCTTATATGGAATTCAGAGAAGCTGAATACACAAATCCTCCAATTTCCCTGAATTCAGTTTTTGGCATATGGCTATTGCAGTATGAGTCAGCAAAACCTAGTGGCAGACTTTTGTAATCACTATTACATATGTCAGATGTGACAGGGTTTCAATAACTTTTTCTCTAATAATTTTTATTCAGAGGTTAGTGGTTTACAGTAAGATGTTGACACATAGGTACAGTATCTCATCTTCCCAAAATTCAATAATTTTCTTTCTCTTTTTCTTTAATTTCATATATATATAAACTTTATTTTTAAAATATACAGATCTTTGTCCTGCTCCCAGAAACCACATGACTCTTCTTTCAAATTAAATATCTCAGAAAGCTATGAACAATCACCTACAAAATTATACTTTATTTTCCTATAAACATTTGATTCTGTGTTATGTAGCATCTTTTTTCTGTTTAATATATACAATGAAACTTAACCATTTTAAATGGTTAACAGGTTTACTGCCATGTTGCAAAAATTTTGAAAATCAACCACGGTCTATGAAAACATGTTACACTTAATTATTGTGACTTCAGAACTCTACATTCTCTTTTTTTTTTTTTTTCTCTAAATGTAGTAGAATGTGTATAATTTAGTTCACTTTATTGGTATATCGTATAGTTGATATTGTTTTACATATAATAGTATTTGAAACCTCTTGTATACTAGAACTCAAATCTATATGAGGAAATAAATATTCAGTAAATGACACAGATGAAAAGTGATATCCCTCATATTTGACCAAAAAGATATCTAGATTGAATTTCAGTGATTTTGTCTAGAGAGAATGTAATTTTTTGTTTTGTTTTTCAAGTTGATATTATATTTTATTATTCCCTTAATCCACAAAATGAATCACATTTTCCAGTTCTTCTTGAAAATGTTAATGATATTAAATAATCAGAGGTGAGGAGCTGGAGCTCCATAAAGCAACTCTACTCTACAGATACCAGTTGTGCCCCACAATGTTTTGAAACAATGCTTGAGTTAGTTGCCAAAATCTCAAAACTGGGAATTTTCATTAAAAAAGGGGGGGCATTTTATTAGTGATTGAGTTAAGCACACATGGTGTGAAGCTAATGATCCTAGCAAGAATCCTGTTTGGAGGCGCAGGCTCCCAACCTGCAAGGGGGTTGCTTCACAGGTGGTGAAGCAAGTCTGCAGGTGTCTATCTTTCTCTCCACTTCTCTCACTCTCCACTCTAATTTTTGCTCTGTTCTATCCAACAAAAAATGGGAAATAATAGCTGCCAGGAGCAGTGGATTCATAGTGCAGATACCTAGCACTGAGCCGAAAGAAAGAAAGAAAGAAAGAAAGAAAGAAAGAAAGAAAGAAAGAAAGAAAGAAAGAAGAAAGAAAGAAAGAAGGAAAAAGAGAAGGAAAAGAAACAAGGGAAGAGAGGGAAGGGAAGGAGAGGGAGAGGAAGGAAAGGGGAGGAGAGGGGAGGGGAGGGGTGGGGAGGGGAGGGGAGGGGAAGAGAAGGGAAGGAAAAGTGAAAGGGAAGGGAAAGGGAAGGGAAGGGAAAGGGAAGGGAGGAGAGAGGGCAAGGGGGAGGGGAATGGAAGGCAGAGGGGAGGAAAAAAATCTCTCTTAATTTTCAGCCTTTCTTGAAAACTTAGAAATAGCTGGGTCCGCATTACCCAATGACAAGCCAGGGCTCAGTCAGTAACAGCTGCCTCCTGGGAGGGGCATGGTTTTCTCATTTGCCATCTTTTCACTTCTTTTTTGTTTCTTTCTTTATTTTTTATTTTATTTATAAAAAGGAAACATTGAAAGAGCCATAAGGGGCACAACTCCACACAATTCCCACCACCAGAACTCTGTATCCTATCTCCTCCTCTGATAGCTTTCCTGTTCTCTAACCCTCTGGGAGTATGGACCCAGGGTCATTGTGGGATGCAGAAGGTAGAAGGTCTGGCTTCTGTATTGCTTCCCCGCTGAACATGAGCATTGACAGGTCTATCCATACTCCCAGCCTGCCTCTCACTTTCCCTGGTGAGGCAGAGCTCTGGGGAAGCAGAGCTCCAGGACACATTGGTGGTGTTGTCTGTTCAGGGAAGTCTGGTCGGCATCATGCTAGTATCTGGAACATGGTGGCTGAAAAAGGAGAGTTAACATATAAATCCGAACAAATTGTTGACTAATCATGGACCTAAAGGCTGGAATAGTGCAGATGAGGAGTTGTGGGTTCTCCATTTTGTAGATAGCTAGTAGGCATATTTTAATTGTATTACAAAGGTCCTGTATGGCTATACTAGATTTGTTTGTTTGTACTAGGTTTATACTAGGTTTTTGGGTTTTTTTTTTGTTTATACTAGGGTGTTGTTGTTGATTGGTTGGTAGGTTTTTTCCTGAGCTTGAAATCTGAAATGCAGGTGGATCCAAGTTATTGTCTGGGGAGATGATGTCATGGCTGCATAAAGGACCAGAAAGCTGGATAAGGTAACAGAGTAGCTTCCAAATATGGAAAAGGTCTACAGATACTTTTGACTGTAAACCCCATTGATTTTGGCACAGCTATATACAAATAATATCAAAGGACATAAATTATGGTGATGTTATATATGATACAGCAAATCCTGACAAAGGGATTTTTCAAAGTTAACCCAATTGCCAAATAATGTCATTGTAGGAGTAAGTATCTATTGCCTTCTTAAACCCTAAGACAGCAGGAACATCCTGCTTTCTCTATAGAGCATATATTTCCCCCAGTCCTGGAACCTTTAGGGTGGGGCCAACTTAACTGCATGCTTCTCTCAGTTCATATCAAATGATATTGCACCAGCTGATCCCAACCTAATCAATGCAAGGAGTACCACCTCAGCATGCTTCACTTCAGACTGTGTCCAGAGACATCAGGCATGGAATGTCAACCCTTCAGCCTCATTACTCAGGTGAAACATTTCCTTTCATAGGATTCCCTAATTCCATTCCAGGAGGTTCACTTCCTAACTAAATTCCAAAGCCTACATATAAACTAGCTCCCATGAGATAGAGCATATGTACACATGTATCCATAAATTAGGGCAAAATATATACCTGAAAGCAAAAATACACAATAGTCTGCAGTGAGCCAGTATCAAGTTCATAATGAAATAGTGTCTACATAGGCTTAGATACTCTCCTCACCCATTTCCTATTAATAAATAAAAAGCTATAAATGTGATCTCAGCATCAACAAAAAGACAACCAAAAACCACTTGTATATTTCAATAGATGCAGAAACTCTTTGATAAGATTCAGTGCTATATCATGATCAAAATACTAAAAAATCTGGATAGAAAATTCCCAATTTGGAGTCCTGAGATTCCCAAACAGACATGATGGGCCTAGAACTCAAATAAATCCCTCTCTTCATTGTTACCGGTCATCTCTGTCAGGAACAACAAATTAGACCCCATTGTGGGCTCCGCATAGGACCTTGCCCTTAATGTGGATCAGTAACAGTAGAGAATGTTCCATCCTCCAAAGAGAGGATGGACAACATACTCTATGCTACACCTGAGCAAGATGGGTTGATATTGAGGCAGCTTGGAACGTTCCTACTCATGACCACAGAATGTGAGTTCAGATCTACAGGGATGCAGAGGTCACATAGGCTCCTAAGCTGAATATGGGCCCCAGAGCAAACCAAATCAATGGAGTTTACAGTCAGCAATATTTATACCCTTTTCCCATATTAGGGAGCTACTCTCTTCCCTGATCCAGCTTTTTGGTCCTTCTGCCAGCCATGACATCACCTACCCAGACAATAACTTGGATCCACCTGCTAGCATGGGGTTGCCTCTTCCTGGGCGCATACTCTCTGGGTTGGAGAGAATGCAACCAGAGCCAGCCTGGGCTGCTACTCACTCAGCGAGAGAGATGACTCATGAACTCAAGGGGCACTTTTGCCTTTCTCCGCACCTTTCCTAGCCATTTCCACTTCTGACATGCCACTTCTGGGTCTGCCCTTTAAAAGCCTTGACTCTCTGATCAATATAGAATTTTATTGCCTCGCCGCCACCATGAGCTTTGTTGAACATAGATGCCAAATATTAAACAAGATCTTGGCCAACCTGATACAGCAGTATATTAAAAATATTGTTCATCATGACCAAGTGGGATTTATCCCAGGAATGCAAGGCTGGTTCAACATACGTACGTCAATCAATATCATTCACCACATCAATAAAAGCAAAGCCAAAAACCACATGATTATCTCAATAGATGTAGAGAAAGCCTTTGACAAAATCCAACACCCATTCATGCTCAAAACACTACAAAAAATGGGAATAGACAGAAAATTCCTCAAGATAGTGGAATCCATATATAGCAAACCTACGGCCAACATCATACTCAATGGATAGAAGCTGAAAGAATTCCCCCTCAGATCAGGGACTAGACAGGGCTGTCTACTATCACCATTACTCTTCAACATAGTATTGGAAGTTCTTGCCATAGCAATCAGGCAAGAGAAAGGAATCAAAGGAATACAGATTGGAAGGGAAGAAGTCAAACTCTCACTATTTGCAGATGATATGATAGTATACATAGAAAAACTTAAAGAATCCAGCAGAAAACTACTGGAAGTTAATAGGCAATATAGCTAGTTGTCAGGATATAACAATCAATGTACAAAAATCAGTGGCATTTCTTTATGCAAACACTAAATCTGAAGGAGAAGACATCCAGAAATCACTCCCATTCACTGATGCTGCAAAATCAATAAAATACCTAGGAATAAAGTTGAACAAAGAAGTGAAAGATTTGTATACTGAAAATTCTGAATCCCTATTTAAGAAAATAGAAACTGATACCAAGAAAAGGAAAGACATCCCATGCTCATGGACTGGAAGAATAAATGTCATCAAAATGAATATTCTCCACAGAGTCATATACAAATTTAATGTGATACCCATCAAAGTTCCACCAAACTTTTTTAAGAGAATAGAACAAAAACTACATTAATTTATATGGAACCAGAAAACACCTAAAATTGCAAAACCGTCCTGAGGAACAGAAACAGAAATGGAGGCATCACACTCCCAGATCTCAAACTATATTACAAGGCAATCATCATCAAAACAGCCTGGTACTGGAACAAAAATAGGCACACAGACCAGTGGAACAGAATTGAAAGCCCAGAACTAAACCCCCACACCTATGGACATCTAATCTTTGATAAGGGGGCCCAAAATTATTAAATGGAAGAAGGAGGCTCTCTTCAATAAATGGTGCTGGGAAAACTGTGTTGTAACATACAGAAGAATGAAATTGAACAACCTTATCTCACCAGAAACAAAAATCAACTCCAAATGGATCAAGGACGTGGTTGTTAGACCAGAAACTATCAAATACATAGAAGAAAACATTGGTGGAACACTTTCCCACCTAAACCTCAAGGGCATCTTTGATGAAACAAACCCAATGGGACTACATCAAATTGAAAAGCTTCTGCACAGCCAAAGAAACTATCACACAAACAAAGAGACCCCTCACAGAATGGGAAAAGATCTTCACATGCCGTACATCAGACAAGAGATTAATAACAAAAATATACAAAGAGTTCAGCAAACTTAGCACCAAAAAAGCAAATGAGCCATCCAACAAATGGGCTGAGTATATGAACAAGACATTCACTTTAGAGGAGATACAAAGGGCTAACAAACATATGAAAATTTGCTCCAGGTTGCTGATTGTCAGAGAAATGCAAATAAAGACAACACTGAGATACTACCTCACTCCTGTGAGAATGGCATACATCAAAAAGGACAGCAGCTACAAATGCTGGAGAGGCTGTGGGGACAGAGGAACCCTTCTGCACTGCTGGTGGGAATGTAAGTTGGTCCAGCCTCTCTGGAGATAAGGCTACACATCGACCTTCCATATGACCTGGTAATTCCTCTCCTGTGAATATACGCCAAGGATTCCATAATGCCCAACCAAAAAGATATGTGTACACTTATATTCATAGCAGCATAATTCATAATAGCTAAAACCTGGAAGCAACCCAGGTGCACAACAACAGATGAGTGGCTAAGAAAGCTGTGATTATATATATATATATATATATATATATATATATATATATATATGAATACTATACAACTATTAAGGACAGTGAACCCACCTTCTCTGACCCATTATGGATGGAGCTAGAAGGAATTATGTTAAGTGAGCTAAGTCAGAAAGATAAAGATGAGTATGAGATGATCCCACTCATCAACAGAAGTTGAGAACGAATAACAGAAAGGGAAACTCAAAGCATGATCTGACTAAATTTGTGGTTAGGTACCAAAGTAAAAACCCTCTGGTGAGGGGGAGGTTGGACATTCAGCTTCCCAGGGTGGCAGGGGTGGGGTGGGGTGGCAGGGTGGTGGTGGTGGTGGTGTTGGTGGCGGGGTGGGGGGTGGTTGGGATGGGACACAGTCTTTTGGTGGTGGGAATGGTGTTTATGTACACTCCTATTAAATTTCAGTTATATAAATCACTAATTAATATGAGAGGAAAATTGATTGTATGTCTTGAACTTTTAAAAACACAGACTGAGTCTTTTTAATACATAGGCTGAGTCTTTGATATGTTGACTTTCTCAAAAACCTAGACCAGTGGCACAACTATATACAAGATGTTGGATATTATAAAAACAAACCCTAAGAAAGGGACCTTTCAAAGTAAACCCAATTACCAAATAATGTGATGATAACAATGACTATCCATTGTCTTCTTGAACCCTAAAACAGCAGGAACCTCAAATTTCCATTATAGAGCCTATACTTTCCCCAGTCCTGGAACCTTAAGGTGAGGCATACTTTCCTGCATGCTTCTCTCAATTCATATCAAATAATATTGCATTCACTGATTGCAACCTAATCAATGCAATGAGTACCAACCCAGCATGCTTCACTTCAGACTGTGTCCAGAAACTTCAGGTGTGGAATGACAACCCTTCAGTTTCATTACTAAGGTGAGACCTTTTCTTTCATAGTATTTTCTAATTCCATTCCAGGTGGTTCACTTCCTAACAAAGTCCCAAAACCTAGATATAGTCCAGGTCCCCAGAGATAGAGCATATGTTCACACATACCCATAAACTAGGGCAAAATATATACCTGAAAGCAGAAGTACACAATAGTCTGCAATTAGTACCCCCCCAACACTTCATCTGCATTATTCCAGCCTTCAGGTCCATAATGGTTCAACAATTTGTTTGGCTTTGTATGTTAACTCTCTTTTCAGCCACCAGGTTCCATATGCCAGCATGATGCCTACCAGACTTCCCTGGACAGAGGACCCCACCAATGTGTCCAGAGCTCCGCTTCCCCAGAGACCCACCCTACTAGGGAAAGAGAGAGGCAGACTGGGAGTGTGGATCAACCAGTCAACACCCATGTTCAGCGGGGAAGCAATTACAGAAGCCAGACCTTCCACCTTCTGCAACCCACAATGACCTTGGGTCCATAACTCCCAGAGGGATAGAGAATGGGAAAGCTATCAGGGGAGGGGATGGGATCTAGAGATCTGGTGGTGGGAATTGTGTGGAGTTGTACCTCTCTTATACTATGGTTTTGTTAATGTCTCCTTTTTGAAAGAAAGAAAGAAAGAAAGAAAGAAAGAAAGAAAGAAAGAAAGAAAGAAAGAAAGAGGAAGAAAGATACCTACAGTAACCAAAACAATTTTCAGAAAAAGGAATAAGACTGGAGGCAGTACACGTACAGATGTCAGACTGTATTATAAGGCTATTATAATCAAAATTGTCTGGTACTGGAACAAAAATAAGACATAGTTACCTGTTAAATAGAATTGAGAGCCCAGAAATAACCCCCCACAGCTATGGGCACCTAATTTTTGACAAGAGAGTCCAAAACATTAAATGGAGAACAGAAATTTTCTTTAAAAAATGGTGTTGAGAAAATTGAGTTGAAACATGCAAAAGAATGAAACTGAACCACTATGTTTCACTATGCAAAAAAGTAAACTCAAAATGGATCAAAGAGTTGGATGTTCTGCCAGAAACCATTAGATATTTATAGGAAAAGATTGGCTGGCAGATCCCTTTTTGATCTAAGTTTTAAAGATGTCTTCAATGACTAAATTCCATTCTCAAGAATTATTATGCATGAAACAACAGTAGAGGAGCTGGAAAGTTAACTTAGTCTTGTTAATTGGAGGCAGAAAACATAACAACAACACAGATGGGGCCAGGTTGAGCACACATAATGGGAAGTGCACCAAGACCTGGTAAGGATCCCTGTTAGGCCCCTGGCTCCCCACCTGCATGGCAGTTGTTTCATAAGAGGTGAAACAGGTCTGCAGGTGTCTATCTTTCTCTTCTCCTCTCTGTCTTGTCCTTTCTCAATTTCTCTCTGTCCCATCTAACAACAGCAATGACAGCAATAACAATAATAACAACAGCAACAAAATGGAAAAATGGTCTCCAGGAGCAACAAATTTGTAGTGCCAGCATCAAGCCCCAGCAATAACCCTGGAGACCAAAAAAATCAGCAAATTTTATAAGAAACTGAAATAGAAGATAGTACAATATATTTGGAAGTGCTGACAGAATTGATCATTGTAATATGATTCTTCAGAAACATGGTTTCATTCCTGAGTGGAGTAGATTTACTGATAAGAACAGAATGCAAGGAAGAACATCAATACTATTCAACTAAAAAGTGAAGGATTAATAGGGAGTTCGGCAGTAGTACAGCAGGTTAAGCGCACGTGGCATGAAGTGCAGGGACCAGTGTAAGGATCCTGGTTCAAGCCCCCAGCTCCCCACCTGCAGGGGGGTCGCTTCACAAGCGGTCTGCAGGTATCTTTCTCTCCCCGTCTTCCTCTTCTCTCTCCATTTCTCTCTGTTTTATCCAACAACTACACCAATAACTACAGCAATAATATCTACAACAAAAATAAATATTTTTAAAAAGTGAAGGATTAATAGATATATTAAAGTAAATTAACACAGTATGACTGTTGAGACTAAAATTATGTCTTTACATATAATTCCATAGACTCTGACTGAGAGTATCATTGGTGGATAGTTTGCTCTAATTGATAGACGTAGTCACTTGAATTCAGTTGTGGACAGAGGTCCAAAGAAGGTGAGAAAACTCTAAATATTTAATGTTTTAGAGTTACTATGATAAGAAAATGTGAATAGACTTCCATAAGTGTAATAGAAATTTGATTTACTCCCTTTAGGTAGACAAAACTTCCAATTGTTTTATAATCTTTACTCTGATTTTATAGAACAGAGCAGATAGAAGAAGAATTTCATGAACATTTGATTGTCTCTCTCTCTCTCTCCCTTTTGGAAATCTCCCTTTTTTGAAAATAAGACAGTGTTGGAGTCTTTTCCCTGTCTTTGGAAATAAGTTAGTTTCAAAGTCTGGCTTCCTATAGATCACTGTTTTAAAAATTTAATGTGCATTAGAAACACTTGGAAAGCATGTTAAATAATGGTTTCAGATGTTAAAAATTGTTATGTCATCTAATTTATCCCATCTTAGATGAAGCTTGAAGGAATCATATTAAGTGGATAAGTCAAAATAAAATGATAAGGATGAATACTTAATAATAAAAAAAAAGACAGGGAAAACAAGTGAAACTTGGACTGGGTTTAGTGTATTGCAACAAAGCAAAGGTCTCTAGGGAAAGAGGGAAAGAGAGGTAGTGGTCATAATTTGGGTTTCTGGATACATGAGGATGCAAAAGGACCAATGTTGAGGTGAGAATGTTTTGCAGACACCTATCACAATAAAATGAGATATTGTACCCAGATGTCAACAACTATACTGTACTCCATTAACCCTCCTTCCAATAAAGTAAAAAATAGTAACCTGTGTAGTCTACCAGTGAGTCCTTACTAAGCCCCAAGAATATTTTATAAGTACTTTTGTTATAGTATTTTCCCCAGGAGTGAGAGAGAGGACAGCAGAATTCTGACATATGCAATGGTGGGAGTCATTCTTGGGGCCTCATGCTTGCTAGTTCAGAGTTCTTTATCCATTGTGCCACCCCATTAGAGTGCCTTTTCTTTTTTTCTTTTTCTTTTTAATTTTATAAAAGGGGAGAAAGAGATGCAAACAGAGAAGAGATAACTATAGTGTTACTCAACATCCATGGGTCTTTTTATTTGGCCCAGGCCTCATGCATGCTAAGATAAATATTACACTAAGTGAGCCATCTCCACCCATATATATTTTCTCTTTGAACTTGTGCTCTATACCCCACTTGTTTTGCTTGCCACAAGGTTTATCATTGTGGCTCAGTACCTGCACCAGGAATCCATTGCTCCTGGCAGTCATTTTTTTGTTTCTTTTTATTTTAATATGACAAAGAGGAATTGAGAGAGAAGGGGGAGATAGGGCACAAATAAGAGAGACACCTGCAGGTAGAAACCAACAAGGGCTTTTACCTGGGTCCTTGTGCATGGTGACATGTGTGTTTAACAGAGTGTGCCATCACCCTAAATGTTTAGAGTAATCTATTCAAAGTATTTCCAAAAGTAACATTCATTT